>NC_056725.1:9671354-9971354 GCF_019279795.1 Protopterus annectens
ATTTTTTAAAATTTTTATTGATTCCTATGGTTATTGTGCAATATTTTATATGCCCCACTAATTATCCTTTTTTAACACGAGCGTCTTTTCTAGTTTCAAATAAAAACTCTCCCAAAGCAGAACTTTCACTTAGGATTCCCATCTCTTTTTCTCTTTGCCCATACGCAGATATTGATCCCTGACAGGGAAGGCAATTTCTAGTCTGCAGTCCAAATGTCTTCTTGGCTTCTTCTCATTCTATTACCTTTCCCTCTCTAGTTATTTGCTTCCAATACCTTGCTTCCTTTGCTCCAATAAATTCCAGACCCCTTTTGCTCTCTGTTCCCCTAATTGCATTTATCCCTTTCAGCAAAATCGGCAAAATCTCCTTTCTCCACTCTTGTGTTGGGTTAGTTCTTCGAGTTCTTTCTGCTGCTTTATGAATAGAATATTTTCTCCCTTTTTTAATTTCTCCAAGTCTTTTTGGTTTGTAATACCATGAGAGGAATGGACTGCATTCCTAAGTCAAAGTATGATTAAAGTTCATGAAATTAGTATTGTTTCAGTCTTTGATGTCAGCCAGAAGTGCTCTTTGCAGCACCCGTAATGTGCCCAGTAATGACTCCTCCTGTTTGGGGTTACGTGTATTGCTAACATATCGAAACAAGACTGTAAATTATTTTTTATAAGACCTATTGCTCCTACTACTACTGGAACTGTCTGCATATCTTTTTTCCTCATTGCTCTCGTTTGTGCCTGCAAATCCTGATATTTCACGACTTTGGGTCTCTCTCTACGCAAGACACTGTAGTCACCGGTGCGCCAATTTCAATGATCAATGCTACTTTTGTCTTCTTTTCATGGACCACTATATCTGGTTTTCCATCATCTATCTTTTGAACTGTTGATAATGGGTGATCCCATGTGATGTAGACTTCATCATTTTCTATGATGCTTCGTGGCTCATGTTTCCAGTGTTTTTCAGCCACTTCAGTACCATAATGATTGCACAATCCCCAGTAGTAACAGTCTTGCCACATTATTATGCCTTTCAGTTTACAGTCCTTCTGCCATTAGTATGTCAAAACCAGCAATCATTTCTAGTTCTGTTTTACAAAGCCTACATATGTCTGTTTCTTCCACATGTTCAATGAACTTTGTAAATCAACATGTATGTAGCCCACTATCTTGGGCTGCCAAACCCTTGGTTTGAATTTGCCTCTCCTTAACCATTCCTGCATCCTGCATTTGATCCTGCTCAGTATGAGGTTCTTCCAGGAGTTTTCTATACTTGCAACTATATTTATGCATTTTCCACATTTCTTGCCTTCTCATCTGATCCTTCACCTTATATTCTTTCTTTTGTTTTTTGGTACATTCAGTTGCTGTATGATTTTTATCTACTTCTCGTTTTATTTCCATTCCTGCTTGATGCCGATATGCTTCTGCTAGACTAAGCAGAGAAGTTATCTTAGATTTATTTTCCTCATGTTCCAAAACTTTCAGTACATTTGGGTCTTGAGGTCAGCAGATATGAGTGGAGTCCCACAATTGCAGATCTGTGCATGTAATTAATTTCAAGGAGGCCCATCGCTCCTTCGGCATGGGGGAATATATAATCTTGGTAGCACTGATTTTTATAAATCATTTGATGAGCATGAAGCATCCTTTTTATTTTACTATCTAATCTATCCAACATGTTTTGGGACCAGTCAGTCACTCCAAAACTGTAATCTAGGACAGGAAGAGCAAATTGGTTTATAGCTTGGATTTTGTTCCCAGATGTCATTGCTGTTTTCAGGATTAATTTAAATCTTCTGAAGTATTCCTTACTAAGTTTTATTCACATTTGTTCGTGTTTTATTATTGATCCTTCATCAATTCCAAGATATTTATACACTCCCTCTTGCTCAAGTTCTTTTATATGGCATTCTTGTCCCAAACTGATGTTTTCTTTGTTTTCCTGCTTTAAAGATTGTTTTTGCACATTTATCAAGACCAAATGACATTCCTATATCATCTGAAAAAGTTTTGACAACTTGCAGTTGTGCTTTCAGTTCCTCATCTGATGAGCTATACAGTTTTAAATCAACAAAGAGAAGATAGGTCTTTACACTTCGTTGTTTTCTAGGAGCCAAATTGTAGCCATGGCCTAAGCTGTTAAATAGACAGTTTAATGGGTTAAGCGCAAGACAGAATAGCAGCAGTGGCAGAGTCATCCTGGAATATCCCCCTTTGAATTTTTATCCTTGGGATAATAACTTATCCTCTATTGTGGCTTAATTGTAAAGTGGTCTGTCACTGTAATGTAGTTGAGCGGTGTAGGGTGTATCTTATACATTTTTAAGCACTCTTTTATCCATGAATGTGGGATACTATCAAATGCTTTTTTGCAATCAATTCATGCCATACTTGGATTCTTCCCCTTTTTACAGTTCTCCACTATGACTTTAACAACAAATAACCCTTTGTTCCATATGAATTTCTTTCATTGCTCTCTTGTTTTATTGCCATAATTGAGTTGTCATCTAAATGACTACAAAGTCTGTCAGCATCAATTCCAATGTATAGTTTATAATATAATATAATATCATAATATAATATAGTAGAATATAATGTATGGTTGTTGTTGTTTCCTTTAAGGATTTGCATCTAAAAATCCTACCCTTTCCTTATTTCCTGAATTTCCCCCCCTGCTTCATCATCATCCCTTTTCACTTTGAATTACAGCTTTCTGCTTGTGTTGTGTATGAGCCTTAATGGTGTAGCTGTAACATATCCCTTCAAATCAGGTAATCCTTAACCTCCCTGGTCTTTTAGAAGGGTCAGCTTATCCCACTTGACCCTTGCCCCCCAGGTAAAATCTTTCAGCTCTTTATTAATTACTGTCCACAACTTCTCCACCAGCTGATAAAAAAATTCCAGACCAATATAAAACTAAAAGGGCTAAAACATTTTCACTGCTTGCACCTTGCTATCCATAAACTTGAGATTCCAGTTTCTTAGATTTTGTATTATTTTTTAGTTTCTTCCCACTTATCTTTAGCTGTCATAACAGCATCCTTTTTATTCCATACATCTAAATATTTAATTTTATCATGTCCCCATAAATGTGGGTATTGCTGCACCAATTCTATTTTATAGTTATAACCTTTGTTTTATCATCTTTAATTTTATATCTCAAAAAGATTTAAACGGTCTAAAGATGTTCCACAGCACTGAGATGTCATTTTCTGGTTTTATCACATACAAAATAATATCATTTGAAAATAAAGCCAACTTTTCTTGATTGCAATACTGATTATATCCTTGAAATTCTGAGTCCCTTATTTTCTTTGTCAATGACTATAAATATAAAACAAATAAATGGGAATGAGTACATCTGTGCCTGATTCCCCTTTTCTGACACAATGTGTCAGAAAGGAACCATATTACTTCAATGTTTGCCTTCAAGCTCTCTTATTAGTGTCCTAATTAACCTTATTTTATCTGGAAAAGCAAATGCTTCCATTGCCCTACTCATAAAATCCCAGCTTACTCTGTTGAATGCTTTCTCTGCATCATACAGTGGTATTTTCTTACATTCTGCTTCCCTCTGGATCAGTTGTTCTATTAATGTTGTCAAATGTTTGCCTCCCCTCCACAAAACCACATTGATCAATTTCTATCAATTTTGGAAACACTTTTGTCATTCTTTTAGCTATTATAGATATAAAAACTTTATAATCATAACAAAGTAAAAACCAACCAAGTGTAACATAGTCAAAAACTTTGACTAGAGCCTGGAATAAATGATTCATCTGATTAAGTATTTAAGTTCTGATGAAAGAGCTTATTCCTGACACTAGTCAATGTTTTCAACCATGCTGCACTTGGTTTATTTTTATTTATCCAATGTGTGGCTATTACCACCTGTGTTTTTATTTATCACTTTATAATCAAGGTTTAAAACTGAAATGTGCATATATGAAGCTGGGTCGGACAGGTCTTTACTGTCTTTAGGTATTAAGACCAACACAGCTTTCTTCCAAGATGCTGGTGCTTCCTCTCCTCTTAAAACACTTAAATAAAAGCTTCCAGATCTTTATCGCTTTCTTCCTCCTAGCGTCCAGACTACCACAGGAATACCATCTATTCCTGCAGACTTTTCTGAAGATTGATTGTATTGTCACCATTTTTATCTTATCTCGTCCTATCTTGAAATTATTACTATCCTCCTATACACTATTGACATCTACCTTCCCCTTCTACATAATTTTATAACTTACTTCATTATAGCTCTTGAATTCATTA
Source organism: Protopterus annectens (assembly GCF_019279795.1). Classification (NCBI taxonomy): domain Eukaryota; kingdom Metazoa; phylum Chordata; order Ceratodontiformes; family Protopteridae; genus Protopterus; species Protopterus annectens. The sequence goes on from NC_056725.1 coordinate 9,675,627, forward strand.
CAAACCTGTACAATACTAAAATCCCCCTTCCTTCATTATGTATCCTGAACTTATTAAACTATTTACTGAAATATAAGAACACTAAACTTCTTTACAATAATGTTTCCCTTCTGCAGTATCAATCCAGTTACTTCCTGCAAAAATTTAGCACTACAAGAAATATACAGACTTATAATTGCTGATGTAAATATTTTGCTGTATAAACCTATCTTGTAATTGTTTGTTTTTTCATGAGAAATGTAACTGTTTTCTTAAAAAAGTTTAAAATTCATTTGTTAATATAAATACACCATGATGGAGCTTTTCTCCATGGGCTCCAATGAAAATGGTCTCTGCCCAGTCAGACTTTCCCAGTCAACAAAGACAAATACATAAATAAATAAATCTTAACTGTTAATTGTTGAGCCTCATTATCTCTAACATTGGCATACTTAAGTGTTCCCTAAATATTTCCATTTGTGATCTTTGTTGATTTCCTAATACCTCTACAGGATCTCTGGTTATTTCTCTTATTATAGGCTGCCTAAGTTTGGCAACAACCCTTTCTACTTTCTGTTGCCTAAGTTGTTGTGCTAAAAGATGTTGTGCTCTTGAAGTTATTATCAAAAAACAATTGCTTAACAGCAATCTTCCTAAACTCATGCATATTATCACCTCCTTATTTTTGTCTTTAGCACTGTGCAGTTGGGCCTCTTCTTTTTCTGTCTGAGTTCCCCTTATTCTACAATACATTAACCTTTGCCAGCCCCACTAAATGAATTCCTGTTACTTCTTAACCACATCCTTTTCTTTTTATTTCTACCCTATTTTTACATTCTACTTTCATTTTATCCCAATCACTAACTATAACTTCTGAAGAAATTTCTGTATTTCCTAATAACTCTTAATTTTCACTACCTATTCTTTAAATTCCTCTCTTTTTAATAAGTAGGTGGGGAAGCACCACTGTCTCTTTTTTGCTTCATTACCTTTTATTTTTATCTTAGCTGTTATCTGTGCGTGATTTGAAATAGCTATTGAATGTGTGTTGTGTTAAAGCCTTCAATTAAGTGCATATGTTGATGTGAAATATAATTTTTGGTTAGTCTAGCCCAGTTATTATACCTTGGAGGATAATATGTAAATTATTTTTCCGATTTCCTTCTATTGAATTCACATCCTGCATACCAAATATTTCCATAAATATCTTCAAAAATCTACTCTATGTTGCTATATGTTCCCTTCTATGTCCCCAGGATACATTTTCACTGTTGCAAATCAAATTCCAGTCCATACCTATCAGTAATATTCCCTTCTGAAAGTTGATTTATTTCTCCCAATTTTTCTTAACCTCCGTAATAGCAGTTAAAGGTGGAATATAAATACATGCCAGCGTGATCCTCCTCCTTTGCTAGTAGCCCCTTACAAAGACAAATCTACCAATTAATATATTTTTTCCCTCTTCCATCATTCCTAAAACTCTTCTAGTAATTAGTCATCATACTGTGGTGAATATCCCTCTTGAAATCCTTTCATTATCAAATTCACTTGCTCATTTCTTTCTAGGTATCTCTCCTGTAGCACTGCTATTTGCACTTTGCATTTCTTAATATAACTCAATACCAATTCATTTTTTGTCTATACGTTCCGTAATAATATAGATAATGTAGTCATTATGATAATTTATTATTCTCACCTATTATATATGTCAACTTTTTATGTAACTATTTCCAGCTTTTGTGTTACATGTACCTACTGGCAGGTTGATCTTTTAGATAGTTGTTTCTTGCCATCTCCATCTGAACCTATGTCACATTTGCAATATTTTTTGTTTTAATGAAAACCTTCAAATACACATGGCCCCAGAACTTTCTGGTTTAAAAGCCTGTGCTTACACTTTTCCCACCTTTCCTGTAACTAGTCTAGTCCAGATACAGATTTGCTGTATCCAGGACTGTATGTAAGCTTCTGAGACCCAAACCCTTTCTGTATTGGAGGGAAACCTTCAAGCTTATCAGTGGGAGTGGTAAGCACTAGATAACCTGAGTCATTTCTGGCCCAGACATTGTAGTTTATTGCTCATTTGGGCAGTTTGTCCATCTCTCTCAAATTTCTAGTTTAAAATCTTGCATTTGCGCTTGTTTTCCACCTTTCCTGTGACTAGTCTGGTCCAGATACAGACTTGCTGTATCCAGGACTGTTTGTAAGCATCTGAGCAGTGCCAACTTCTGCTCTTCAATTTTTCCCTTAGATCTACTAGTTCTCTCCTCTCCTGCACATTTACTAGCTTATTAGTCTAGCACTTTACCAGACTTCTTGTAGCAATTATTGTAGAACACACAAATGCTACCAGCACTAAATGTTCTACATAGAAAGAGATCCAGTACTTATTATTAATGCCCACCCTACCAGGCATGTCTAAAGGTCAGTTCCCTGTGCTTTCTCCTATTAACCTGGTGAACCTGGGCATCCTGAGGCAATGTAACAACTGCCTCATGTACACTGACAACCCTCCTGCCTTACCTCCCAGCACTTAGATTTGTGAGTAATGCAATTATATATCCAAATTGGAAGCCACGCACTCTCCAGCCAAGACTGGAATAGCTGGTCAAGAGGAGAAGGTCAACATGTGCACCACACCACATGGAACACACAGACTTCCAGAACACACACACCAGCACTGCCTTCACATAAAAACACAAACCACACCACCACCTTCGCAGAGGGTGTCAGTAAAAATCTACCTAAACAGCAGAGACCTCCAAGGCAGAAATGCACTCGACCACCATAACAGAACATTAATCACAAGACACATAACTCTCCTAAACAGTGTGCCACTCAACCAAAGCCCCTAAGGCAAAACAGCATGCCCAACACACAAGTCATAGGTGACTCGATAGTGAGACACACTGTTGTCCCACTCACTAGGTTGATTAAGGATAAAGTAACAGTCAGCTGCCTGTCAGGTGCCAGGATCTTCCACATAACGCACTCACTCACAGGTACAGGTACAAATATGACTCGGTCATTGTATATGTGGCTGTGAATGACCTAAGACATACCTCCCTGGACTACATGAAAAGAGACATGTAGGAGCTCTCGGATTATGTAGCCCATGCAGTTATGACCCTAGCCCTGAGCAGCATCCTGCCATCACCCAGAATGATACCACAGTACAAGCAGAAAATTATTAATTTCAATAATTGGCTAAGTTTCTGGTGTTATTCTAAGGGGATCCAGTATCTGTCTCCTGGGATGACATGATTGACCGACTTGATGCTTTGCCAGAAATCACCTGCATCTGTCACCCCTGGGCTTCCAGATACTGGCCAAGGCTTTTGCCACCCCAATAGTACCCTTTTTTAGGTGGTGTTCCAAAGAGCAAATTACCACCATAACAGCTGCAAACATGCAATCTGTGGGTCATGCTGCTCAATGCTAGAAGTCTAAATCTCAAAATGCACTTGCTCAAAGCACTCTTTAAAATGGAAAACATCGACATTTGTGCTGTAACAGAGACCTGGTTCAAGGCAGCAGAAAGCACCCCTACACTACCAGGCTATAAATCTTTCTACACATTTTGGCCCTAGAACTTGGACCAAAGCTCCAAAGGTGGTGGTGTTTCCATATTCATAAAGGATGCACACACCTCCAGACTGGTAGCCCAACATAACTCATCAGAGATACTTCAGGTGCAGCTAACATTGGGTAAGACAGCGATTCAGGTCATAGCCTGCTATAGGTCCCCAACCATGTCCCAGGACTCTCTCCATGTTCCTAAGCACCCTGGAGAATATTAGAGTCCAACCTAACACTCTAATACTAGGTGACTTCAACTACCTCTCCATTAACTGGGAAAACTACTCATGTACCAATATACTTGCCCAATGTTTCCTGGAAAATAGAAAATTCACCCCGGGGACAACTCCAGTGGTGCTACTTGACAAAAGCACTGGGAACTTAGGTCAGGTGGCACAATGTCAGAGTAATCCTATGGCTAGGCTTGTAAAGGCCCCAGGGCCATTAGCCTAGTACACACCTATGAACATGCCCATAAACTATTTATTAACTTAAAACAAATATACAAAATTATGTACATCTTCAAATAATTAAGTTTAACCCTCCTGATAGGAACACTTGCCCCACACACACAACTGCACACACAGGCATTACCTAACCTTAAATTAAGGTTATCTATATTAAGACTCATTTTACAGCCTGTGCTCTTACACTAATTGCTGTGTGTTCTTGTCTTATCTTTATTTCCCACCCAGATGTGAAAAACAGCTTGTATGTTTTCAGAAAATATTGCATACCAGTCAGCTTGTCTCCATGTAAACCTAAGAATAAAACAAACAGCTGCCCTTAGCTGCAGACTTCTCAACCTGAAAATGTATTTGCTAAAGGAAAACTTTTCATTACATTCAGTGTTCTCTTATCTAATTTCTGTCACAAAAACTTGTAATTAGATTAAGCCACAGGCCTTAATCTAGACAGCCACCTATGCAAAAGTAAAATATATCAACTCTGTATATTATAATCTGTACACTTTTACACCCCACCTCATCAACCAAAGATTACATCATATTAGCTTAGACATGTTTTTGCCAGCATTTCTTCTCTTTTTGCATTGTACAGCCAACTTTTATTTCAACTTTTGTATCTTTATCACATACAGTAATAACTGAAATGCTTCACTATATAACACACAATTTATATAATTAAATGGTTTATACAAATTGTGTTAAGAACAAAAATTGTTTTACTTAGTTATGTTTTCCCCTTTCCTTTTAGTGTCATTCTAACAGTAATGGCATGAAGTGGGATGTATGCTTTTCAAACCCCACAAGTTTAACAAAGTAAAAAAGTCCACTCTTTCCATTTTTTTTTCTTGCAGTCATATATTTCAGAAATGCGGTCAATACTTTATAATCTTACATTTATTCACTAGTTTCAGTGTTGCTGATCTTCCTGCTTTGCTCCATCTCCCAACCCCAGACTCCAAATTCCAGTTCAAGTCCAAGGTAATCCCAATTCTTCTGGTCAACTCTTGTGTTTTTTTTCCATCTTTCAAGCATTTTCTTTTGGAACACTGGAAAGGTTTTCACTGACATAGAAGAATGAGAAGCACAGTCCCCTTCTGTCTGTTGGCTCACTCTTTTGTTGGACAAACTTTTGTATTGCCAATTACTTTCAACCTCCAGGAAAAATATTCTGAAGACAGCAGGATACAACATCTTGACACTCACATGCCTTTCAATATTCCTCCATTGCTGGGATAAATTTTCTTTTCTTTTGCCTTGTGTAATGTGAATAACAATTTTCCACTTACTCCATTTTTTTTATATTTTGCCCTTCCGCCTCAATTTTGTCGGGATCAACTCTTTCTGCTAGCATCACTGCATCTTTTCCAATAAAGGTCTTGGCTGCTTTCTCATAAACAGGTTTGGAGCATATACATGATAAGCCCTTATTAATTAACAAATCCTGCTGTGAAATACCAGTCCAGTTGCTTATTTGTGCTTTAATAAAGTTAATACAGTCTGTTCCTTCCAGTTACTCTGGTACAGCAGAAAATCTCAGGTTTTCCCTGTATAATCTGTCCTCTAACTCTGCAATGTTGAACAGCTATTCTTGAGCAGTCTTGTACTCAGCCAGCCTTTTCTTAATTTTGACCTCTGATTTTTTTTTCAGTTTTATCAGTTCTTCTGGATGTCAATTTAAAGTTTCTTCCATTTTTCCAGCCTTCTGTTATTTGAGTTAATATATTCCTTCAATATTTCATTTACTTTAATCAGCTCTGAGAATATTTGATTTATTTTTTTCCTCTAGATTAATGGAATACATGTCTTGCACTATAGCTTGAGCCTGAACTGAATTTGTTGTACAGCTGCAAGATTCTTTCCAGTCAATATTTTTTCTTCACCTTTTCTAGCTGATTTTCTTTCAGGCTGTCCAATTTCTTTTGTGTTGGCATCCAAGCAAAGTACTTACTTGCCAGTAACTGAATATACTAAATCTGGTAGAATTACTGGCCCCTATCTCTCAGTTTCTTTTTTTCACACATGGAGAGAGTGTAAATTTAAATTTTTGATCAGTGTGCATCCATTTTGGAAGTTCAAAATATCTTTTCCTTTTCATGTACTACATATATATGGCTTGCTTCTTACTAATTCAAATTAACATTACATAGACTACTACATCCCCTGGCTTCCCTGACATTTCATGCTCTCCTTTTCCTGAACATTATTTAGCATGTATTGTTACCACAGATTCCATTTATTTCTATGCAGCTGGCTTCTTCACCTTTTCTACAGATCACCCCCCCAATTCTTTTATCTTCTTTACATCACCAAATAGTTCCATTACAGTTGGTTTAGACTTTGATTTCTAGTTTCTATTTATTTGTAGCCAACAGCATTAAAGTTAGTAGGGCCATACTATGTCTGGGGCAATTAAATTTTTATAATCCATCTCAAAAGAATATTTTCCTAAGTTACGGTAATTTGATTCCCGAACATTTCTGACAAAGTATTTTGGGAATTTTAAAGATCTACCTACTTTCTGCATTCCAAAAAAAAAATCCAAGTATGCATCTCTTTCCTATCTTCCTATCACACCACCACCAACTGCTGTCTACCTGTGGACACATTCTCATAAGTTTCCTTGAGATATAAAAAATACTTATGAAAAAATCCTAAACCTTCTAAATTTCATTGCATACTGGGGATCATATAAATATGCTTCCATTGCTCCTTTGGAGATTCTTTTCATTCTCATTTTCCATTTTTAACCTCTTTTGATTGATTCATATACTTATCATGCATTATTTTATATGCCCTATTAATTATCCCTTTTTTAACTACAGCTATAGCTACAGCTATTTTAAACTAGACTATAAACGCAAACCAAAACTGGTCTTACATTTAATACTCCCCTATTACTTTGTCTTTGCCTATACTCCGATCATCGGTCCCTGGTAAAAAAGGCAGTCTCCAACCTGCAATCCAAATTTCTGCTTGGCTTCATTCCACTCTGACATTTCCCTTCATAAGTATTCATTCCCAATATCTTGGTTAATTTGCTAATTTTGTCCACTAAATTCTACCTCCTCCTTGCCTATTTTCAATGCTCATACTTAACAGTTATGTATACTGGTAAAATCTCCTTTCTCCATTCCAGTGTTGGCTTAGTTCTCAAACTACCTTCTGATACTTTGTCAATATAATATTCTGCATGGTTGTTTTAATGGTTTACATATCTTTCTTCTTATTTTGTGACCCTCCCAGCATCATTTAATTCCACCTTTTTTAGTATTCCGCTTGTGTTATGTATATGAAGCTTAACTGTGTAGATCTTAAATATGTCTTCAAACCTGGTAATACTAAACCACCTCATTATGTGGGAAGAAGCAACCTATCCCCTTAACTCTTGCCCTCTTTCCCTCCCAAATAAATTATTTCATCTCTTTATTATGGTCCTCAGCTTCTCAGTGCTTGACATGTATATAATATTAAACAAACCAAAAACATTTTCACTGCTTGTACCTTATTCTTCATATTCAAAGTCACTGGCATTAAAAGCAGCAAGTGATAAGTCTCACACACCTCTCATTTAAAGTACTTCTGCATACTTTACAGTGTAATATGTACAACATCATAAAATTTATTATACATATAGTACTGAGGAAAAATAGCTTTTGTATTCACAGTTACAGCTTGAGTTCCAAGTGGGGATTATACTTTCAAGTCTTTTTACCAGTTTACCACAGTACACAAACTTCCAATCTTTTCTCACTTTTTTTTTCAGAGCTATTATTTTCATGTCCAATCTGAATCCTGTGGAAATTACACTTTTCAGTTCATCTGTTTATTTCCTACTTTCACATTCTTGCTGGCATTCTTTGTCATCTTGACCATCCTATGCCTGTCGTCTCGTTCAACTCTAAGGTACTTTTTTCCCCCCTACTCAGTCCCTTTCTCATTTCTTTTGACATGCTGGAAAGATTTTAATAACAATCTCTGTCTATAGGCTGTGCCATTGTCAGAGAAATGATAAGCTGAATCCCCTTCAAACTGCTGGCTTTCTTTTGCTGGGCAAACTTTATTTCATCTTCACTTGACTGTATCCAAAAATGTCTTTAAATGTCTTTGCTCCTTTAAACAAAAAGAGGAAAGATGGATATAGCAGTTTGAATCTCACACACACTTCTCAACATCCTCAGATTGCATGAATAAATGTATTTCTTTTTTTCAATAATTTTTATTTTTATTTTGCATTTATAAAAGGCACAACTATTTTCATATTTACAACATGACCATAAGAGAAAGTTATACATTGCAGTCAATAGAGGAACATGAAGGTCGTATAACAAACCTATTTACACTATATACATAGATGCATTCTCAAACAAGTTTAAACAATATAAAGACAACACACACACTTTAATGTTTGCAATACCATATTTTGTTGAGTTTGTGGGTATATTGCTAGGTTCCCTTATAACACATTACTCTGTAGTGTGCATGATGTTTTTTGCTAGTATGATATTTAAGGTTTGTTTCCAAGTTGCTCGAGTTTTGCTGTTTTTGTTTCTCTTATCCATTACTATTTTGTGAGCTAATAGGCTTTTAATAACCACTTTCTTAAAACCCTCCCAAGAAATGTTCATAGTCTGTCCATTTGAGGGCTATATATAGTTTCATTAATGAGAATATGGTTATAAGTGAGTTTGCTTGTTTTACTGAGAAGTTAGATGGGCGAATATGTAATATGGTATATTCCTATGTAAGTGTTGATTGATATCCCACTTTTTGTAATTGCAATTTCGGTGAATTCCAGAGTTTATAGACTCATTTGCAACTCCAAAATATATGCATTAAATCTGCTATCTGATCCTTGCAGTGTGGACAGCATGGTGATTTTGTTGCATTGAATTTGTGTAGTAATGCAGGTGTGAGATGTGCGTTATTTATCATAAGCTGTGTGTACAACAGTTGTTAAGGGTATGCTTTTCAGTCTTAGGTTAATTGCATTTTGTATCTGGTGGTCATCCACAGATGGTTGTATTTTCCTCCAATAGTTAGAAAAAAGGAGGTCTTTCTGGAATTTGATTTCCCATATCATTTTGTGTGAGTTTGTTATAGTTTTCTTTGTCATGAGGATAGTCTCCCAGAGCAGAGTGCATTTTCTCATGTCACTGTTGGGTATGGTAAGGTTTTGGAGGTAACTGGAACACATCTCTTTGATTTGTCTAAGCATTATGATTCAGATTACTTCTCATTTTATGGATAGTACAATTAAGTAGTGGGTAGATATTGTGTATTCTTTTTTCCTTTAATTGGGAAAAGGAATCTAAATCTAGCATCCTATTTATTTTTAAATTAGGATTTTTATGGAGGGGATGTAATGTTATCAGAGCTTACCCCAGGTTTAAGGAATGAAATAGTTTTTGTGTTATGTTTATAAATGTTTGAGGGTCTATAATTTTGTGTGTTTGTACATTTTTTCCCTCAAAAAGGGAAGTACTTTGGGATTGATGCCTAATGATTTGATGTATATGTAATATATTACCACCCATGGCAGTGACCAAGTTTTTGCTGATCGGTTATACTCTGCTATTCTCAGTATTCTGTTAGTGTGGATAATAGAGTAATAAGTTTTAAAATCTGGTAGGTTCAGACCCCCTTTGTTCTTGGGGAGTGTTAGTTTCTGGTACGAGATTCTGGTCTTTTTAGGATCCCATATAAATTTTGCTAGAGATGTATGAATTTGTTTAAAGAATTTATTATGTATAGGTATTTGTGATGTCATAAATATATACGTTAGCCTAGGTGGTATGTTCATTTTAATTATTGAGACTTTGGCCAGAAATGGAAGCTTAAGATTGTTCCACCTTGTACAGTCTTGTATAATGCTTTGCCATTTAAGAGTTATGTTATGTTGGTAGAATTCCTTATTGTTTTGAAAAAAAGTGATTCCCAGGTATTTAATTTCATGCTTTATTTTATGGTGTCTAAAAGTGGTATCAATGAAATAAGCGTGTTTGGTCTCAAAGGGAAGATATTAGTTTTATTAAGGTTTAGTTTGTAATTAGACATATAGGAAAATTGTTCAATTGCGCTTATTATTTTGGTCATATCGGATTTTTGTGTAGTGAAATATATATTTAAATCATCTGCGAAAGTGGAAAAATATATTTTGAGGTTATGTATTGAGGGGGGATTATGATAAACATTTTGTTTAATATATAAAAACAGTGGTTCTAGGTATAAGTTAAATAGGTATAAGTTAAATAGAAAAGGCAATAGTGGGCATCCTTGTCTTGTTCCATTTTTTTATCAAAATTCTATTTGACCAGAGATATATATAGGGATTACTATAGAGAATCTGAATAATCTGTACAAAGTTATTAGGTATGTCAAAATAAGGTAATGTTTGAAGTAAGAATTCTAGGTTGATGCTATCAAATGCCTTGTGGGCATCTACGACCATTGCATAAATGTTAATGTTGTTCTGATTTGCAAAAGATATCAATGCATCCAATGTTAGCATGTTATCACTGGTCTGTCTATGTGGAGTGAACTCTGATTGCTCTGGAGAAATTATTTTCTCTATTAGGTTTTTTAATCTGTTTGCGAGTATCAAAGTTAGGATCTTTGTATCTATATTTAAATGGGAGCTGGGTCTATAACTATCTGAGTTTTTGGGATCTGCATGTTCTTTTAATATGAAAATAGTTTTGGAGGTGTTAAAGTGAATATGATTTATGTTATTATTTATTATATAGTTCAGCACATGATATAGTACTTTAGCAATAAGGGGAGTGAAAGATTTGTAAAACACTGAAGTAAGTCCATCTGGTCTGGGGAACCTTGTGTGATTTCAAATGTTTAATTGTTGTGATTCTCATTAATAGAAATATGTTCTGTTAGGTTTTTTTTTGTTCTAAGTTTAGTTTAGGAAATTTTAATTTTTGAAGCGAGAGTTCTTTCTTCCCTAGAGGCTTGTAATGTCTGTTCTCCATATATTTGAGAATATATTTGTTTGAATACTTTGATGATTTCTTCATTTCTTATATAGTTTTTGTCCCTGTAATTTATTTCTACTATAGTTGAGGTGGTTTTAGGTTGTGAAGTAATTCTGATCTAAGCTCTGGATGGAATTTGTGTTTCTTCTGCATAATTGGCTAACATTCTTGCCTCATAAAACTATAGATTTCTATTCTCTAACATATACAGGTCTCTCTGTGTTTTTAGGGGATTAACTTCCGTTTGATTATTAGGGTTATTTCGTAATTCTCTTTCTAAGTTGTTCTATCTTGTCTTTCAATGTGTGTTCCTCTTTTAGTTTTTTTTTTTTTTTTTTTTTTAAATATGTTGCTTTTTTGATGAGTAGTCCTCTGATTTGTGCTTTGGCCGCCGTCCATTCTATGTCCATTGGGACTTGTGAGGTGGGGACATTTACAAGGGATGTTTTTAATATGTCCTCAAGTTCTTTTATTATATCTGTTTTGGTAAGCAGATTAGGATTTAATGGCCAGTTATGACCTCTATCTGCTAGGTACCGTCTTTTGTCCCAGTTGATATTCAGTGTAACTTTGGAATGGTCCAATAAAAATCTGGTGTGTATGACTATTGAGGGATCTATGTTAATAAGTATGTCTGAGATTAAAAAGTAGTCTATTCTCGACTACATCTTGTGGCATTGGGAATAGAATGTAAACTTCCTGGTTGTATTGTCATTATTCCCATACTTGAAGGGGTCATACAGTTTAAAATCTTGTTTAAATTCATTTAGAGCTATTGTGGCTGGTTTATTATGAGATTTGGTCGGGTTAGATTTGTCCTTTTCTGGGTTTTGATATGTGTTCCAGTCACCTCCAATTATAATATAGTAATATTTAATTTGGTTGAAGATTGGGTAAAGTGACATAATAAAGTGATGTTGATTGTTACAGGGTGCGTATATATTAAGCACCATTATGGGATTTGGTAATACTGGGTTGGTGAAAGTTATATAACACCACCTTCCCTCTTTATCACTCTTAGTTTCAAGTATTTTATCTTGAAATTAATTTTTTATTATTATGGCTACACCAGCACTGTCTTACAGTCTTACCCTCTGATGCTATAATTGGTCTTATCCACTTCTTTTTACCAATATCTGACCATTGCTCTGTAGTTAAATGTGTTTCTTGTATCAATATAAGATTGGCTTTGGATTTCAAGGTAAGGTGCAGAAACAATTTCCTTTTTTCTTTATTTTGGAGTCCTTTAACGTTCCATGTCTCAATATCCCACATTTATGTGTTAACAACGTTTGTTTTGCCTGATGCATGTGTTAACTTGTATTTATGATTTTTGTATGTGTTGCTGTACAGTATTTTTGGAAAGCATCGAACTATTCCTGTCTCCTCCCTGTGCCTAACCACCATATCCCTGGACCAGAAACAACCAGGGAAATATAATGAGAATTTGATGTATACTATAAATTTCTCTCTGTTTTTAAGTTGTGTATTCTCTTTGTGTGTAGGTATAAAACAAGGTATACCCCTTACGTTACTATATACAATACAGACAAAGCTTACCAAACTAGTTCCCTAAAAAAGCATTGCTGCATCATATCCCTAATCTCTTGCTTTAACCTATATAGAATTATAGTAATGTGTAAAGATAGCTTATAACTTTTTCGTTTATGACTTAATCCTTCTGATAAAACATTTTGTAAACAGCATGTTAGTATTCAAATCCTCAGTTAGATAAAACAAGATACACAACAATATACCATGCCTTTTAAACCAGGGTTGTCCTGGTTACATATTTCTTCCTAGATTTCTCTTTCCCTCCTGCTATCTGTTATACTAAAGACCTTCCCTATTTTAGTTGTTCTACAGATTATTGTAACAGCCTGATATACACACAAATTATGTTATTGGTACTTATAGCTAGAAGTAAGAATGTGAGTGAAAGAGAGAAGGAAAAAAAGTTTTCAAGCTTATATATTTTGTTATAGTCTTCATATTCAGGTTTTAATTATGCTTTCTGCAGTCAAACAAAAAGAAAAATGTCTATATTAGTATGATCAGGTATTCTCACTTTTCTAAAGTGTTTTTATTGTCATTCTCTCAGTTATCTTAATCAGACAGTATTTCTGTCATACAGTCTTTAAGTAAGCAGATTCAGAGTCTCTCTCATCCAGTAGTTAAGGCTGGATTCTGCATAATTAGTCTTAATAAGAGAGTCAAAGCCTCAGTAATTGTTTTAATGAAATAGTACCTTAAACATCAGATTTTTGTTATGCGGGTTTCTGGTCATCTTCTCAGTCAGGTTTTATCTTTTTAGTTGGTTTTAATTGATTTTTGCATTTCTAAGATGATATTCATTTCCTAGCCTTGCTGTGTCTTCATTTCAGGTCATTTTGGATTTGCAATGGAGCCTTTTGAGCTCAAAGGGGGAATGAATTTACATACCAGAGTCCCAGGAAGTGGTGCTCATTCATAAGGCGCACATCAGAAATGGCAGTTGTATTTTAGTTCCTACCCGGTTTTCTTTTGCATTTCCTGTGTCCCTCATGGCTCCCATTGTCTTTTTAAGGGCCTAGGAAGCAAGGGGAGGCTCTTAGAGTTGGTATCCCATCCAAAACACTCGCAATTTGGCTGATTTCTCACTTGTTTTCAGTTTCTGGATGTTTTATTTTGTTTCTGAAGGTGGACTCTGCTCAAAAACAGCTAGAAATGTTTATTTTGCTTCTTTGGAGTCAGCAACCATGTATTTAACCTCTTTTACAGTGAAAGTGAGAAGGTTTGGGTATTTCATCTGGAATTTAATTTTATTTTCTATTAGAAACTTGCAGTATGGAGACAGAAGTTGTCTTGCTTGACTTATCTGGATGGGCAGGTCTTGAGCCAAGGAAATTTTATTACCATTCCAGGTGAGTGTCCCTTTAGTTTTAGCTGCAAAAGGTATTTTATTTACATCCTGGTAGTTTAAGATTTTAATATAGACAGGTCTTGGTCTCAGAGGAGATTGCATTTCTCTCAGGGCTCTATGAGCTCTCTCTATTATCACGTGTTGTGTTTCTTCAGGATCATCTAGCAGGGATTTAAAGATGTTTTTAATAGTTGGTATTAAGTTCTTATGAGTCACACTTTCAGGCATTCCCCTTATGATAATATTGTTTCTCCGAGCTCTTGCTTCAAGGTCTGTTATTTTTGCTTGTATGCTTTTCAGCTCTTTGTCATGGGAATCAGATCTCTGCACTACAGAGTCTATTTGTATTTTGTTTTCAAGTATTTTTGCCTCTGATTTTTCAACTCTGGTTAATATTTGATTAAGTGAATCTCCGAATATTTGAAACTATAAGGTTAGATCCTGTATTGCTTGCTGCATAGGTAGTAAGGCTGTTTTAATGTCTTCCAGGCTAGCTGGCTGGTCTGTTCTGGTTTTACTTGTAGATTTAATATTATCTGGCTGTTTATTTATCCTTTGTCTCTTTGGAGTTGTGTACTTATCTGGTAAGGTTAGGACCGAGAATTTGGTCTTAGCTGTCAGAGTCTCCATATTATTTTCTTCTTTTGACATCTTGCAACTAGGAGAGTTTTTAGATTTTATGTGTAACAGCAGGGCCTCAGTATCACACTGTTCCATTTGTCTGACAAAATCTTGGTTAATCCTGTCATTTTTAAAAGGAATCCATTGCTTTTTTCCCTTCCCTTCCTTTGATTACTGTTTGTTATCAGAAATATATATTTAGTCTTATTTCTGTGTTTTTTGTGTTCTGCGTTGTTGTCTGGGTTTATTTAATCCAGGGTATTTCAGAGAGCTAGGTATTAGTGCTTGCAGAACAGCGGTCATCTTGAACTCCCCCAGGAATAAATGTATTTCTGTCTTTCCTGATGTATAGTGAATATAAATATAAATATTTTCCATGAACACTCTGGTGTCCTCAGTTGATAGTACTTTACCCTTCTGCCTCAATTTTATCAGGAGTAGCTTCTTCTGCTGAAATGACTGCATTTTTACAGCTGTTAAATCTTTGCTTACTTCTCAAGGCCAAATTTGGAGCATACACATGGTACACCCTTTCAGTTAACAAATCCTGTTGTGAAATATCAGTCCAGTTGCTTATTTGTACTTACATAAAATTAATGGAATTTGTTCAGTTTCTCTGGTACAGCAGAACATTTCAGGTTTTCTGTGTGATCTGTCTTCTAGTGCTACTATTTTTTGAAACAGTTTATCTTGAGAAGTGTCATATTCCAAAACCTACAGTCATGGAAACCAATATAAATAAAAAAACAATAACCTAAAAACACTGGATCCAGTTACTGTATCACAGAGCTTTATTCAACAAGTTCAGATTTAGCTGTTTTGCCTCTTCAAATATCAGGAGCCTTCATAAGAAATCTAAGTAAACAAACTTACTAGGCACTACTTAAGTAGTTATGAACATGGTGTCACAACTGAGACAGCATTTAATAACCTTAAAACATTGGAACAGTAAAAAAATACTTATTTTCTAAATATTACATTTTCTAACTTTGTGAAACCAGTTTATATCTGTAATATCCAAAAATGTGTATCTTTATATATGGGTGTTTGAAAAAGCAGGAAAGAAATATTTTATAACTCTTCCCCTGTCATTTTAGCACATTTGAGATAGAGGCATGGTCAATAATGTCAAGATAGTTGCATTTAGTCACAACTGCCAAATGAGTTTCCTGTATTTAAGCCTGTTACTTCATGCTCCCTGTCATGTTTACAACAACCTTGTCAAAAAAATAAATAAATGAAAAGCATTTAAAATTTCTGCAATAAGTAGAGTATTTAAAACAAGTCCTGGTAGTAATTTTGTATTTGATTTCTTAGCAATTTGTGTATATCTTGTCACTTAACGTTTGCTTAATTTTACAAAAGTAAAATGCTGGACAGGATAGACAAGCAGCAATAGGAACTACACCTTTAGTGTCACAATCTAACAGTCCTGGATAACCAATGAATCTGTTTAACCTTATCTATACATTTGCAATAACTGCATTTCCCATAGATTTGTTTATATTGCCTACCTTGGTCGTGTGTTCAAGCTCCAATTTTTAATATTTTGCCTTCTAGATCAAGGGTTCATCAGCCAGTTTCCTTTTCAAGTTAGTAGAAGATAAATTTCAAAATTTTGCAATATGGGATTTAATAGCTTGTGCATCAGTGGAAAAAGGCAAAATTATTCCATTAGACATATCCATAGTGTTCTTCAATATGTTTGTGTTCTCATGGGCATATGAAAATTATCATTGACCAAAGTTGGCTAAAATTTATTTTCTTAATAGTTGTAAGGTTTTTCCCTTCACTTTTTTTTTAGTGGATGCTCTCTTTACTTTCTCAAGATTTCTTGTCTGCTGACATCCAGACAGAGTAGTGACTAACCAGTAACTGAATTTTACCCAAATAAAGTTTTTTTTGTTGGCTTTTTACAGTTTCTATTTTCACACTGGGAGATAATATGTTGGACAGTGTGCAGACATCTTGTAAATCTCCCCTATCTCCTGTACTCTCACTCATGAGTAAAACATCAAGGTACTTAAACTTCTCCACATAATGCATCTACATCCCCTGTAACAACCCTACACCAGGCCAGTAATCATGGAGCCTGAATCCTCACCACTGGCATTGGAGAGGGATGTTCACTTGGAACAAAAAGGGATACACCCATTATTTCCAGATGCAGCTCTCTGCATCAAGCACAGTTTCCCTTAAGATCACATAGGGAACACAGCCAGGGGTCTGAGTTCTCTCTCTCTGTTTCACTTACTCCCCAGGTCCTTAGTAAGGCTCTCCACTGACACAGCTGCAGACTAAGCCCTCAGCCAAGTGTCCAAGCCAAGTCTTCCAGCACCCTCTCTGTGAGACCAATGCTTTGTGTCCCTCGTCCCAGTAGCTGACACACACACACACCCCCCTGGGAAAGGCTAGCATAGATTTACTAGCTATGCCACCTTCTGCCCAGACTATAAGGTAGTTACACTGCCACCAGACACCCCAAAAAAGAAGTTATTTACTCACCATAACATTTCATGTGAGTTCATCTTGCCTTCATTCTTACTTCCCACCCTCTGAGTCAGCCTACGACAAAGCTTGAGGTCTTCAGACAGCTAGAGGCCAAGTACCTATCCCATGATGCACCTGGAGTTACCTCAGATCTTGTTTGCTGCATATAATAATACCATGTGTCATTCTGTAACTCTTTAGGAGAAAGCTATAGAAGGATTGAGCAACCAGGAAGAATCTAGTATCTCTCTCCTTGAAAAACCCTGGAGGGGGTAGGAGGGTGGGAAGTAAGAATGAAGGCAAGATGAACAACTCACATGGAATGTCATGGTGAGTACATAACTTCTTTATGTGAAGTTGTTCTATCTCGCCATTCATTCTTACAGATGGGTAGAGTCCCAAGTACCATCTTTCTCGGGTGGCTCACGGGAGTATATTTTTCAGGACAGTAGACCCAAAGGAGGCCCTGTCCCTGGAGGCCTTGTCAACTTTGTAATGAGTGATAAAGGTATGTGGTCTTGACCAAGTCGCTGCTGCACAAATGTCTATAGGAAGCCTTGCAGAAAAGGCAGAAGATGTAGACACTGCTCTGGTAGAATGAGCCTTAATTTCATGTTGTAAGGGCATATTAGCAGCTGAATAAACAAATGTGATACAATCAGATAACCATTTAGACAGTATTGTTTTTGCCACTGGCATACCTTTTCTGGAATCTGAAAAGGAAACGAAAAGCTGTTCTGATTTTCTGAACTCTTTTGTTCTGTCCAAGTAAAATTTGAGTTGTCTATGAACA
The DNA here is from genome assembly GCF_019279795.1 of Protopterus annectens. Classification (NCBI taxonomy): domain Eukaryota; kingdom Metazoa; phylum Chordata; order Ceratodontiformes; family Protopteridae; genus Protopterus; species Protopterus annectens. The sequence goes on from NC_056725.1 coordinate 9,693,441, forward strand.
TCAAGCTTGTGCAGCATATGCTCTACGTTGTTGGTGTGTTTGGGAAAGAACACTGGCAAGTCTATAATTTGGTTCAGATTAGTTTCAGTACAAACTTTGGTCAAGAATGAAGGATTTGTTCATAGGGAGACTCTGTCAGCATGGAAAATCAAATAAGGAGACTTTATGGACAAGGCCTGAAGCTCTGACACTCTACAGGAAGAAGTGATGGCTACTAAAAAGATAATCATCCATGACAAATATTTCAAATCACAGGAGGAAGCTGGTTCGAAAGGTGGGAGAATAATGTGTGAAAGCATAAAATTTAGATTCCAAGGGGTATAAGGGGATTTTACAGGTGGTTTGAGATGAAAGGTCCCTTTGAGAAAGGCTTTGGATAGTTTATGAGACATTGTTTAATCCTTCAAAGCCAAGGTGAAAATTAGAGATAGCAGCAAGTTGAACCCAAACTGTTGCTGCTGCAGCTCCTTTATTGAAAAGCATAGTCAAGAACTCTAATATGGAGGCAATAGGGGCTTGGTAAGGATAAGGGATCAATGTTATTTTGAGAGGACCATATAGAAAATCTTTTCCATTTGCTATAGCTTCCTAGTAGAGGATTTGTGAGAAGATATCAATATCTGCTGCGTTTCATTAGAGAGGTTACGGAACCTGGCTATGTTGGGAATTGAAGCAGCCAAGCTGTCAATTTCAGGGACTGAAGAGAGGGATGAAGATCCCCTGACAAATGCGTCAGAAGATCTGGAACTGGGTCCAGAACCCAAGGGTCTTCCAATTGATGAAGTCGAAGGAAGGGGAATCAAATCTGAGAAGGCCAATGAGGGGCTATTAGAATGATGGTCCTTCCCAGGGCTTTTGCTTTCTGTAATACTTTGGATATCAAGGGAATTGGTGGGAATGCATAGAGGAGACCTGGAGGCCAATCTTTTACAAGTGCATCCCTTGGGGCTTATTGAGGGGGAATTAGGGCAAAGTAGCTTTTGCATTTCATGTGGTTGGCAAAAAGGGCGCAGCAAGGCTGGCCCCACTTGCGGAAAATTCTCTTCGCTATTTCTTTCTTGAGGGACTACTCGTGAGGCAACAAAATTGCTCTGCTCAGTTTGTCTGCTATCACGTTGGATTTCCCCAGGATGTGCAATGCTAACAGAAAGAGCTGAGTGGATGTAGCCCACTGCCATACTCTTAGGGCCTCACAACAAAGGGGGTAGGACCCAGTTCCTCCTTGTTTGTTCAGGTACCAGGCCACTGACATGTTATCAATCTGAATCGCAATTGTTCCCAGAGGAAGAGAATCCTGGAACTACTGAAAGCTAAAAATACTGCTCTCATCTCCAGGATATTGATATACAGATGTATCTCCTGTTCAATCCATATGCCTTGGGCTGTTCTTCCCTGAAAATGCCCCCCCCACACACACCTTATCAGGGAAGCGTCCGTGGTTACTGTGACCGCTGGTGGGGGTAGAACAAAAGGATGACCTATCGTTACATGAAGACAGGTCAACCACCACTGAAGATCCTTTTTGCATGCGTTTGTGATCATTATGAGATGAGACATCAGGAGCTCTTGGTAAGACCATTGAGTGAATAACAGCCATTGCAGAATCAGCATGTGCATGCGACCCAATGGTATCGCTAATATTGCAGCTGCCATCATGCCTAACAATTTTAGTATTTTTGATGTTGGAGCCATGTCTTTGGATATGATATTGCAAACCTGCTAATGGAGTAGTAAGACTCTTTCTGCTGGAAGTCTCAAAGTGGTGGTGGTGGTGGTGTCCAGTTTTGCTCTGATAAAAACGATATGCTGTGATGGTGACAAGGCAGATTTCTCTGAATTTATTGTAATACCCAGATGACTGCAGAGAGAGTGGTGTCCCTGGCTTGTATAAGCTGATGCCTGGTGGTGATTTTTGTTGTCAATGGAGGGTGTGTGGCGAAAGGAATGAAATATCCACTGGACACTATACTTTGTACCCAGTTGTCATTTATTTTGAGCCAGGCATCTGGATACAAAGATAAGCGACCCCCGACTGCCTCCAGAGTAGGACAGTTAGGCCTCCTTTCAGGAGTGCTGGTAGGGCTTTCCAAAAAACTGTTCTCTGTCTCTCTGGTTTTGCGTACACCCTCTGCTGCGAGGGCAGCATCTTCCATTATTGCCCCCTCCTCTGCCCCTGGAGGGGGGGTTCCCCATGTGTTTCCTGAAAGGCTCCTTGGGCTTTTTGGAAACACATCTTTCCTCCCCTTTGACCCTTGGGGTTGGGTCTGGTAGGGGTGGAAAAGTGGTCTCCAATGGCAGACAGAGTTTTTCCTTACTGTTCACACCTGGTCAAAGTTTCCTTAACTTTGGGCCCAAAAAGGGACGAGCCATCAAAAGGGGTGTTGACAAAGGATAACTTAAAGGGCACCGCGAAGGAACAAAAGCACATCCAGGAGTGTCTTGTAAGAGCAATTCCTGTACCCGCTGCCCTACTCATTCCATAAGCTGCATATGAAATGAGGCGCATGGACATGTTCACTATGGAATTGAGGGTAGAAAGCTGGGAGGCAACTTTGTCTGAAGCTCCTGCAGCTACTGTACCCTGAAGAGTATCTCCAAGCTCTTTTTAGAGATCTCTTTGCAGTCTTGTAAAATGAGAGATAGTTCAGTGAATGCAGAGCAAAAGTCACTGAACTGTACGTGCGCTTCCCATATCTATCCATGATCTTAGAATCTCTGTTAGAAGGATGGATAAAGAAAGAAGTTTCTGAAATCTCCTTTTTGGTGGCTGCTGCCACCACCATGGCATCAACTGGCACCCCCTTGGTAAGAAAGGACTTTTTCTGGGGGGGAAGAAATAAATTTATTAGGCCTCCTGAGGACAGGCTCTATTGTGTCCGGAGACACCCACGCCCTTTGTGAGATCAGTTCCATGAGCTCATCGAAGGGTGGAGACACCCAAGAGGTGGAGTGTTGAGACCCGAATGCCTTCAGGAGATCCAACTCGTCTTCAGTAGGGTTGGTGGACTGCCAGTCACCCCACTGCCTAAGGATTTCTAATACCTCAGCAAATGAGATATCCTCAGACGGGGGACCGTGGGGACCCTTCTGGTTCATCCAAGTCGGTATCGGATGTGAGAGACTCCTGTGTGGAGTCTTACATGCTTCCTCTTACAGATTGCATTTTGGTGAGGTTGGAAGAGCAGGGGCCACCCAATAGGGCTTCCTGAGGCTCTCTGGGTCTCTCCACTTAGAAAGGATCTGTGAAGCAGACGAGGACATAGGCGCTTTTGGGGATGAGGTAGCTGGACCTGAAGTCATAAATGCCTTAGAAGATACAACTCTCTTCACGGCTTTGAAGGCACCCCTGCTCCAATGAGAAGGGGCCGATGGATCAGAGGAAACCATCTATCCCCCCCAGCACTGGGACAGTAGGCTCCGAACCAGAGGTAGGAGCCGAGCTCATCCGAGCCGAAGCCACCTGAGAAGTAAAGTCAGAACCAACAAGTCAAGTCTGACTATTCTCCCTGGACCCGACCGGAGAGTGTCGGCATCTAGACTCCTCAATCAGCACCAAGGACATCTGAGTAAATGGGACCGATGACACTGGCACAGTCATCAGCTCCGAAGGCTCAACAATCAAATCTGACTCCTCTGGCATCGAAAGTCTGGTATGGCCTGGAGAAGGAAAAGAAGTAGATGGCAATACAGTCTTCCGTTCCGAAATCACTTGGGTAGGAGTCGATAAAAATTTTGCAAATGCCAGTGCCTGTAACAACTTCTGCACCACATCCAAATCGGAAAGGCTTACTGAGGACCGAGATGAATGGATGGACAGAGGCACTGATTGCAGGAGTCGCGATTTATGTACCTTGGATGACTGGCTCCAAAAAGACAAGACGCTCAGCTCCAAGGGTTGTGGAGCTGATGTTGATGCTTTTTTAAAAATTTTTTTTACTTCCGAAGAAGTAGATGCCTTGGAAGACTTTGAAGATTTACTAGACCTGTCCTGGTCACTCAAAGCTTCCTGAAATGATGGTTTGACTAGTTTTCTATCAATTAGCTTTCTCTCTCTCTCCCGGATAACCCTGGAAGAGAAGGAATGACAAATGGAGCAACTTTCCTGAAGGTGCAAGGCTCCCAAACAATATACACAGTTGACATGGCTATCTGTAATGAACATTTTTTTGTCCATATTTTGAAACCTGATTTAGGATGTTTATCCCTATCCTGGTCAGCCATAATGAACAACACACTATCAAGAGAAAAACTACTATAATATAATAAAGACACACCCAAAAGCTATTTAAAATAAGCCCTGACAAAAACTATGGGCTAAATATGCTGTGACAAAGTGTCACTATAAACACACACACACTAGTTATCTAAGCACTTCTAAATAGCTAAATATATTAAACTATGACAAATATGTCACTTATCAATGGCACACAAAGTACTATTTAACTACACTAAATATAAAGGCCTTTAGAAGAAATGAAGGCTAAAGGCTATATCTAAATATGAAAAGGCACAGCAAGGAATACACACTAAATATTTAAAGGCTATAGAAGCTAAAAGCTAACCCTAAGTAATAGAAATAACAAAATTATTTAGAAAAATTTTGATAATAAATTTTTACTGGCCCGAGCTATGCAGAGGAACCTCCAATCTATTGCAGTGGCAAACTAGATCTGAGGTAACTCCAGGTGCATCATGGGATAGGTACTTGGCCTTGAGCTGTCTGAAGACCTCAAGCTTTGTAGTAGGCCGACTCGGAGCCAAGGATTGGCTCCGAACCCATCTGTAAGAATGAACGGCGAGATAGAACAACTTCACATGCCAGCTACTCTAAGGCTCTTACAAGGGTACTCAGTTATACTGACTGAAATTAATATTAATACAAATGGTAGTGTTTGACCAATGCAGTAAGGCTTTTAGAAGTGGCCACAGAGTCATCAAATAGATACAAGTACAATACAAGTTTAAAATATTCAAAGGACCAGCCACAATGAAAAGTTTAAATATGTTTAATAATAATAAATGATAAAAGAACATGAAAATACTAAATATCTATTTACAATAAACACCAGCATTTTGACCACAGGAAATATTAAAATAACACAGATGAATAGATTCACACAGATATAGAAAAACAGTACTTAACTAATCTCACTATATTTTCCTGACCGGTCTAAACAATTACTATTCCCTGGTTTACTTACTAAAGCATGGCAAAAATAATGTAAGTGAGGGGTCCTTCTTTGTCAGGTTCCAAAAACAGACTGCTCGGAGACTTCAGTCTCAACTAGTGTTAAACATAATTTTAGTAGTGGATTACAGAAGATTACAGAATGACATCACATATATCTGATCATCTGACATAACATCACCTAACTGCAAAATAATAATAGAACTGTCAGCTGTAAATATTAAACCTTGTATACATGAAAGCTCATCATGATTTGGATTGTACAATGTCTAGATACATTGGCTTAACACCTTGTCTCCGAGACTGCTCGGAGACTTCAGTCTCAACTAGTATTAAACATTTTAGTGATGGATTACAGAGGATTACAAAATGACATCACATACATCTGGTAATCTGATATAGCATCACCCAACTGCAAAACAACAATAGCTCTGTCAGCTATAAATATTAACCTTGTATACATGAAAGCTCATCATGTTTTGGAATGTACAGTGTCTAGCTACATTGGCTTAATGCCTTGGCTGGTTGACTGCTCATAACAATATCACTTAACCTTTGCATTTTCTTTTCTCATAAGGATTTTTAGTTATTGTAATGTATCAGCTGAAACATTCAGTATTGAGATAATCTATCAAACTTCTAGAACATTTTCTAGCAAGTTTTCTTTACATTCTTACAAATATTCTATGGTCTGGATGTGATGTCCCCTCTCTGGGGCAGTAATCAAGCAGTCTGAATCCTCACCACTGACACTGGAGAGGGACGTTCACTTATACGATCATAGGAGGTGACTAGGCTCTTACAAGCCTAGCCAAATTCAACCCATGTTCCCAAGGATGTCTGGTTCAAGCAGACACTAAAATCTGCACTTATCGACCCTATCCAAGAGGGACACAGGTGGAACCCCTGGGTGAATTTCTGGTTAGCAATCCAATTGTCAAAATTACACTTAAATCAGGCCACTGAGGGGCTTTAACATGATAGGAAACTTGTTACAAAGGTGGAGCAACCTCTGTGAGACAAATCTGTCTCTCCAGCAAGTTCTGTTGATGTCGCATACCAGGTTAAGGTCCTTTGAGCGAGTAACCTATGTGCCATTTGACTTGTGATTGTTCAGCATTTCCATTAAAACTGGGTCAGAGTTTGCTCTATATGCAAGACAAAGGTTGCCTCTGAGCAGTCTGTATGACACAGAGTAAAGTGGCAGAGATTGTAGTCTGTCCACATAAGACCCTGAATTTTCTTTATAAGGAACCTTTGTAGTCTCACCAATTGCTGCAGGTGTTTCAAAAGAAACATACCAAAGAGAATGTTGCATTCTATTATTGGCCTGATGAGGGAAGAGTACAGGGGGGTTATAACCTCTTTTGTTCTGGAGGCAGAGTCCTTACTTGAGCAATATAAAATGCCTTTCTTACACTTTGGAGAATTGGTGTTCAAAATTAAGGTTGCTGTCAACCTGTGTGCCCAAATCTCTCACCACTGACTATGTGCTTAGAGTATTGCTATTGATGTGGTAGTTTTGCAGGAACATCACCCTTGTCAATGGAGATGATGATGCATTTTTTTGCCTTAGGTTTAAGATCATGACTTTGGCACCAGTCATTAGTCTGCATAAGACCTTCTTGCAGGATGTTGACATTGCTAGGCGTTTCAATGATCGCTCCCAGTTTGTAGTTATCAGCAAATTTTTGAAGGCCACAGTCATCTAGTTTTAGCCTGTACTTCAGAGAAGTAGATTCTGAACAGTAAGGGTCCCAGAACCAATCTATGTGAACACCACTGGTTATAGGTCTGCTGGAGGAGGTGGAGTCCCCTATGTTAATTGTATGAGTTCTATCAGTCAGTCAGTTTACAACAAAAATGGATGCATACTGTATTTCCAGATGCAGCTCTCTGCATTAAGCACAATTTTCCTTAAGAGCACAAAGGGAACGCACTCAGTCTGGGGTTTGGATTTCTCTATGTATCTTCTTCCAGGTTGCCAGTAAGACTCCCCACTGGCACAGCTATAGAATTGAGTCCTCAGCCGAGTGTCCAAGCCAAGTCCTCCACCCTCTCTGTGAAACCAGTGGTTCATGTCCCTGCTCCCCTCAGCTGACACACAGACACACACCTGGGAAAGGCTAGCACAGATTTACTAGCTATGACCCCTTCTGCCCAAACTATAAGGTAGTTACTGCCACCAGACACTCCAAAGTCAGCTACTCTAAGGCTGTTACAAGGGTACTCCATTATACTGAATTAAATTAATACAAATGGTAGTGTTTGATCAATGCAGTAGGGCTGTCAGTAGTGACCACAGAGTCACTAAATAGATGTGTGTACTCTCAAAAGTTACAATTTTCTGTAAAGGAACAGCCACAATGAAAAGTTTAAATATATTTAATAATAAATAATAAAATAACAAAAAATACTAAATATCTATTTACAATAAACACCAGTTTCATTCACAGGAAGTATTAAAATAACACAGATAAATAGGTTCACATAGACACAGAAAAACAGTACTTAACTAATCTTGCTATATTTTCCTGACAGATCTAAAGAATTACTATTCCCTGGTTCACTTACTAGAGCAAGGCAAGATGAAGTAAGAGGTCCTTCTTTATCGGGTTCCAAAAATAAACTGGTCTGAGACTTCAGTCTCAACTAGTATTAAAACATCATTTTAGTGATGGATTACAGAATGACATCATATACATCTGGTCATCTGACTTCTAGTTCCCATGCTACCCCCTTGGCTAGGAGCTGTCAGGATTTAGCACATGTGTTACAATACATATCTGAAGCTTTGCTAAAGCTCATTGCAGCATCTGAAAGCTGTAAAACAATTTTAACACTTCTGCTCTTCCTACAGAGACTAACAAACCATGCTTCTTACAGACATTGCATCTCTGGCTTCATTTAAAACTGAGATAACATCATTATGGCCTAGGCCTAGTAATTTAATTTCAGAAGTTGAACTGAGAATGATTAGGAATAATCTCTTCTCTTCCAATATACTCTCTTAAAACATATACATTTAATCAGTTACAATACAATCAGGACCCACTCTTGGTACATTTTTTAACACAAGCAATTTACAAATACATTTTCAACACTGCACCTGTAAAAATCACTTTCATATACAAATGGCATATACTCTATTTACAAAATTCCAGCTAGCTGTGCTTGCATGCGTTACATATCCACTGCCCTTATTCTCCTGGCATAGCTGGCAGTACCTCACATCATCACATCTCTCCCCTCTTTGAAGACTCAAGCTAGTTTCTCAACTGGCCCTGGAGAAACGTTGCTTGAGAGGAATGAGCATATCTGGGAATTTATTGACCCATGCTCTGCATTTAGGCCCCATCTGCATTGGCATTGCTAACCCACTACAGTGTTGCACTGTCATGTCATATGCCTGCAACCCTAGGCTCACCATTAGTAACTTGGAAATTTGTTGGCTGGCTCAACATAGACATAGACCCCCCCACCCAAAGACTCCTCCTGCCTCCTATTGCAAACACTTAGGACAAGGATATCCCTATCATGGTAAGGTTTCATCATGTTAACATGGTACAATTCATACCCCTGCTTCCTGCCTAGCAGTTCTATCATGCAGTTAACATTACTGACCTTCCTTACCATTTTGAAGGGTCCCTCCCAAGCTGCTTACTGTGTTTGACAGGAATTAGAACCATAACCTGCTGTCCTGTAGCATACTCTCAGGCTTGAACATCCCTGTCAAACTAGACCTTTTTTTGCTGTGGGGCTCCTGACAAGTTGTCCTGGGCCAAGCCCATGAGCTCCCTAAACCTGCTCCTGAGGTAAGGACATACACCACAAGAGACTCTGTGGGATTCACACTCACCCTCACACTCATCACAAATCAAATTTAAAGGCCCCCTCACCCTATGCCCATACAACACCTCAAAGGGTGAAAAACCTGTGGGTTCCTGGGGTACCTCTCTGTATCCAAACAGCAGATGGGGCAAATATATGTCCCACTCTCTCTTAAACTGGTCTGCAAATGCCCATATAATGGTCTTTCGTGTACAGTTTAACCTCTCCACAAGACCATTAGTCTGGGGATGGAATGGTGTGGTCTTTGGGTGCTTCACCCCATAGTACTTACACAGGCAAGCGAGCAGGTCTGACATGAAATTGGCACCTCTGTTAGTATTTCTCCTGGGAAACCTACCTTGCTAAAAATCTCTAACAAAGCATTTGCCACCTCTTCTGCCTCAATGGAGGACAGAGCCACCCCCTCAGGGTATCTAATAGCATAATCTACTACCACCAGGATATATTTTTTCCCCTGTGGAACCTGGGGTACTCAGAGGCCCCACAATATCCATAGCTACCCTCTGAAATGGGTCCTCAATCACAGGCAAAAGCATCAAATGAGCCTTGACCTTGTCTCCTGCCTTGCCTACTTTTTGGCACTGATCACAGGTCCTGCAGTACCCTGTTACATCCCTTGCAATCCCAGGCCAATAAAAGTTCTGCATAATACATCTCTTAGTACACTTTATGCCCATATGACCTGCAAAAGGAATGTCGTGGGGTATGGCCAGAAGTGTCAGATAGTAGGCTCTAGGCACTACCAACTGCTGTAATACCTCACCATCTAGCCCTCCCTCAGGGGGTCCACTCTCTGTATATAGTAACCCTTTGTTCCAGTATACAGACTCCCCTTGAGAATCAAGTAACAACCAAGCTACCTCCCTGCAGCCTCGTAGTGTAGGATCTGACAGCTGAGTCTGTCTCAATTCTATCTTTGTAACTCTTCCGATCTCCCCTTCCACAGGAAATCTGGTATCCTCTGACAGCAGTGCCTCACTATTACTGCTCACCTCAGCCCTTGCAGTCACTTTGTCCAAGGAAACATCAGTACCTACCAACAGCTGTGACTCACAGCCAGGCTCGATCCCTCACTGAAATAGCCACCTCAACAGCCCTGGCTTCAGGTTTGGGGGTCTGGGTCTCTCCTGGCTACCAGACCCACATGCTTGTCTCCAAGCCTGACTGCATGTAACTGCATGCACATAAGGTACTGCATTATCAAAATCATTCCCTATCAGGACATCTGCAGGGATATCCTCAAACACACCTACTTGCTTGCTTACTTTTCCACCCTCCCAGTCAAGGTGAACCATAGCCAAAGGCATTTGGAATGGGGTGCCACCTTAAACTCTGACTGGAATGAACTGCCCAAGCAAGTACTGCTCCTCTTTAACCACTTTAGGCTTCACATTGATTGTCAGAGGCTGTGGCTGTCTTAGCAGTGGTCTTTCCATCCACTAAGATCAGAAATTAACTCTGGTGATAATTTGGTTCCCCTGTTGTCTCAAGACAACTTACCAGTGGCCTACTGTTATTCCCACTTGCTGGCTCCCCCACTTTTTGTTTTCACGGACATCTATATGATACATGGCCCCACTGGTTACACTGAAAACATTTAACCCCTGATCCTGGCCATGTACCAGAACTAGTGGCTTGCTCTGTTACTGGTGGACTCTGTTGGGGTGGTTTAGGCTTTCCACCAAGGGTTCCCTTATATCCATGTACAGCACTGGATATCCTCATCCTGTGCAGTGATGCCTTGCTTGCTAAGTAGATATCCCCCTTTTTTCCCCAGTTCATCCGTGGAGTTGCACTCTCTGCCAACCAGATTCTCATGTCCTCAAGCAAAGTGATAAGGGCTTGTTCCCTCACCAAAAGGTCTGCCAGCCCTAAAAAAGTGGTCAATTGACACCCTCTCAACTACCTATGTAAATAAGTGCTTAACTCAACAACATAATTACACACTGTCATCTGCCTTGCATCTATGCTCATAAAACTTCTTTTCTGTAAGCTTCAGGTGTTAACTTAAAACATCCTAGTAAATGATGTTTGACTTTATCATAATTTAAACAATAAATATCAGACAACTTAGAAACAGCAGTTACAGCTTTACCATGGAATAAGGGGATCAGGAGCTGTACCCAGAGCCCTTTGTCAACATTGCACTGTTTACATACTCTTTCAAATATATAAATAAAACTATCAAAATGATCAATGTCTGCTTTACTAACCTTTATTGCTATTGGGGTTCTGTTATTCCCTTCACCATTACCTTCATGACCCTGGTGAACAGTTAGCATCTCCCTCTCATTTTCTTCAGCCTCCAAATGCTGCAGTCTTATTCTCTTCAACCTCCAAACACCTCATTCTCTCTTTCTTCGGTCTCCAAATGCTGCAGTCTCTCTGCTAACTCTAGTTCCAAATATTTGGCCTTCAGTTCAAGTCTCTATAACTCCAAATGGATTTTTAAGTCCTTTTGAGGAAAAGGTGAACTGTCCTGTTTCTGAGGGCTGCAAATTCCCATCACCAGTCTGGTTATCCTCCTGGTTGCTGGTCTGAGCTGTGACTAAGGCTGAAATAATTTCCTCTTTAGTTAGGCTGGCATGCACCACTCACCTTGGTCAACTGGTTCTTTGTCAGCTTGCCATAATCCTCTGCTTATACCTTTGCTCGATATCCCTGACTAAACTAACAAAAATAAATAAAACTGTTGTGATAATGAAACTCTGAATGTTTACATTGTGGCTGCTTGAGCATACACCCACCTTCAGTGAAAACTGCCTATAAGCTACAGAAGTTCAATTAATACCCACATCACTGCTCACCAATATGTGGTGTCATCCTCTGTCTGAGCCAGTAATCAAGGAACCTGAATCCTCACCACTGACATTGGAGAAGGACATTCACTTGGAACAAAAATAGATACACACAGTATTTCCAGATGCAGAGAAGCACAATTTCCCTTAAGAGCAGTCAGGGAACACACGCAGTCTGGGGTCTGGATTTCTTTCTCTGTCTCCCTCCAAGTCCCCGGTAGGACTCCTCACTGGTACTGCTATAGAGTTGAGTCCAAAGTCTAGTGTCCAAGCCAAGTCCTCCACCCTCTCTGTGAAACCAGTGCTTCATGTTCCTGCTCCAAGTAGGTGACACACACGCTCTTTGATTTTTACCCCCCACACACACACACACACACATACACATGCACCTGGGAAAGGCTGGCACAGATTTACTAGCTATGCTCCCTTCTGCCCAGACTATAAGGTAGTTAGTTACTACCACCAGGCACTCCAAAGCCAGCTACTCTAAGGCTCTTACAAGGGTACCCAATTATACTGAGTGAAATTATTAATATAAATGGTAGTTTGTCCAATGCAGTAAAGCTTTCAGGAGTGGTCACAGAGTCACTAAATAGATATAAGTACTGTCAAATTTAAAATTTTCTTCAAAGGACCAGCCACAATGAAAAGTTTAAATATATTTAATAAGAAATAATAAAAGAGCATGAAAATACTAAATATGTATTTACAATAAACACCATATTTTCTTAACAGAAAATATAACACAGATGAAGAGATTTGCACAGATACAGAAGAAAAGCACTTAACTATCTCTCTCTATTTTCCTGAGTAATCTAAAGAGCAAGGCAAGATGAAGTAGGGGAGAGGTCCTACTTTGTCAGGCTCCAAAAGCAGACTGCTCTGAGACTTCAGTCTCAACCACTATTAAACATCATTTTAGTTATGGATTACAGAATGACATCACATACATCTGGTCATCTAACTTCTGGTTCCCATGTTCCCTCCTTGGCTAGAAGCTGCCAGCATTTTGTACATGTGTTACAATACAGATCTCAAGCTTTGCTAAAGTTTATTGCAGCATCTGGAAGCTGTAAAACAATTTTAACACTTCTGCTCTTCTTACAGAGACAAACAAGCCATACTTTTTACAGACATTGCAGCTTCTTGCTGCATTCAAAACTGTGAGATAACATCTTTATGGCCTTGGCCCAGTAATTTAATTTCAGAATATTTTTCAAAGTCAGGTGGACTGAGATAGATCTCTTCTCTTCCTATAGCCTCTGTTAAAACATACATTTAATTCAGTCACAATACAGTCAGGACCCACTGTCGGTGCATTTTTTAACACAAGCAAGTTTACAAATAGTTTCAACACAGCACCTGTACAAATCAATTTGATATACAAATTACATATAATTATTTACAAAAGTCCAGCTAGCTGTGGTGGCATATGTTACACATCCACTGTCCTATCTCTCCAAGCATACCTGGCAATACCTCACATTGTCACAGCTTTCAGAATTTGTACTTGGCTTTAAGACCATCGTATTGCAAACACATTAGCATCCACTGACATTTATCTAGTGCTTTATGAAGAGACTTTTTAAATATACCATGCACTTACGTTCTGAACCCACAATAACTAGTTTACTACAGAAGAAATTATGAAATTTTTGATCACCACAAATTATGGCTAAAATCTTCTGTCTGGACATTCTACCTGAGTACCAGTCATAGCTCATGAACCAAACATTATTGTCCCACCTTCTTGAAATACTAGTGCCCTAAGCCTTTGTTAATTAGCATCAATTGTGGCATATTGCATCATTTTGATGTACCTCAGTATCATCTTTGTTAGCTTAGTAAAGCCTCCATGACCAATAACAAGCAACATTATGCTCCATTTCTTCTTTATAACTGTAGCAAACAGTTGCCGATATTGTATTAGAGAGAGAATGGGATTAAATGATGGTGCCCCCCAACACTATGCACCCAGTGCAGCTGCCTCTCTCACTCTGCCCTAGCTACACTACTGCCTACACGGGCTCATGACAGGCACATAATGAACTAGCAAAAAGACAATGGTTGGAAGCAGGAGAAAGTGGTGATGGCAAAAGCAGTCCTTTGACAGGTGCAGAAAAACAATGGACATTTCAAGGGAAATATTTCTAGCAAACCCTTTCTTTTCCAAAAGAAAATGATGGATGAAACAGTTTTCAGAAAAGTGTAAGACTCCATAATAAACAATGCACTGGGAACACTAAATGAGAACACTATTTAAAAATGATAAATGTTTACTCAGCAAAAGGATGTGTGATCGTCTTAAAAGGTAAACTATTCTGAATGACACCTTAATATCATTGAAATCAGTAAGTACTAGACAAAAACACCTATTTAATTAATATAAAAGTACTATATGTCATCATTTTAGTTAAAAAAAATATAAAAGTTTCTATGTAACTGCTTTCAAATTGCAAACTGTTTTGCATTGCTTTCCCTTTTAATAAGGGTACTATGTGGAAGTGAGGGAGGGTGAAGTAAATGACTGATGAATGAAAAAGGAAATTAATATATTATGTGATGGAAACCAACAAACAATATTCAATAAAATAAATTCTGGTAATGCATGTGCTAGGACTAGAAAATCATGCAAAATTAATGAGATAAGTATGATGACTGAAAAGATGCTGCACCAGAAAAACTGACTGAGGGAAATTTGTTGAATGAAGGTAATTGATTCATGTAACTGAAATGTAAAATAGGCACACTGGTAAATATTTTAGAACCATTGAAACCTGAAACTATTACTGAGGAAATAACTACTGCACTTAATTTCCTTGTCATATTTGTCCAGACAGGCATGTCTCCATTGTTTGGAAGGTAATTTACCTTCTTTGATAAACTCAATACTTTGTAAGATGATGGAGTTAAAAAAAAGTTACGGCATCCTAAATATTTAATGTCTATTTAGCAACACATACTACATGCAAGGAATAAGCAAATCAGTGATTTAATAATAGATGCTATGATGCAGCTCTGTGGCCTTGCAAAAAAAAATGTATATAGTTAATAAGTTTATTTCCTGGAAAGGTTTGTTCTAAAAAGAAATCCAGTTAATTTGAGACAACAGTACAGAAATGCTGTAGGGACAGGTTCTTAACACAGAGACTGCCTATACTATGAAATAGACTTCCCGTACATGTCAAGCAGAGCACTGCACTGGCCCTATTCAAGAGAAATTTTGATGAGTGGATGGGAAATAGAAAATTCACCCCAGGGATCACTCCAATGGCTTTACTTGACAGAGGCACTGGGAACTAAGGTCAGGTGGCATGATGCTAGGGGAATCATATGGGCTAGGCTTGTAAAGGCTCCAGGGCCATTAGCCTAGTACACACCAATGAACCTATATATCAAGTAGCACAATGATAAAAACAGAGTATGAAAGACCAGCTTAAAACAGACAAGATAAAGAACAGTATAAACAGAAGAAAATATAATCTTTGCTTCATACTGATTTATTAGTTTGGAATATAAATGGGCTTACTGACAAAAAACAACTGTAAATCACACCAAAGTAGGCTCACATAGAGTCCCAAAAAACACTCAGCTCTGTTCCATGAAATAAACTCTCCAAAACAACAGGCTTGGACAGTTGTGATAGAAGAAAATATTTAATAAACATGACAGCATAGGTTAAGCACATTCATCTATTCAAATACTGGAGTTCATCAGAACCTTGCTGCTTAAAAATATGTACATTTAAATATCTTATTGAACAGCAGCACATGTTTAACTTCATCCCAACACACATTCAATTAAAATTCAAGTTAACATTAAATGATTATTATTGAAACACAAACCTCACGTGGTTAAAATCTGGATGTTAGGTAGTCCGATCTCACCTTCATTTTTACATATGGGTTCGGAGCTTAGGCTCAGCCAATTTACAATCTGGAAGACTTCTGGTTGGTTCGTGTCTAAGCAGTTATCCCATGGTGCACCAGTACAATCCCCGGATCTCGTTTGCCACGTCAACGAGTTCGGTTGTGCTTCTCTTGGCTCTGGCTAAGTTTTTCAAAATTCTTCATATTGTATCATGTTCAGTGCTTTATTATTGTATATTTAGTATTGCTAATATATCAGGCAGTTGCTTTTCTTGCCTTTTTTGAGTGCAACTTAGTTTTCTAGTTGTTTATTGGTATCCTGTGTGCCAGTAAGTTTTAGGCGCTGTTGTGCATTATTTGATTATTAGGTAGAGTTCTTGGCGTTTTTCTGCTCTTAGTCAACAGGGGCTCCTGTTGTCTTGTCTGTTATTCTGACCTTTTTTGGTCACTGTTAGCAGTTAGTTTTCTGCTATTTGGACATTGTTTTTGGCGGGGATCTGCTTGTGAAGTTACTAGGATTGCAAGTTATCTGTTTTTCTTAAGAATAGAAAGTTATTGTGTCATTTACAGTTCCTCTGGTGTGCTTGAACTTTCCTTTTGGGTCTGTTTAAGTTAGAAGACCCAGTTTCGCTACACCGGGCTAGGCCCGTTTTAGTTAGAGGACCTAGTCCTCCTTTCCTTTCTCTTTCTCCTTTCAATCTCACTGGACTGTGTGTATGTGTGTGTGTAGATATGTCTAAGGAAAGTAAGGAGCATAAACTCTCAGGGTTCAAAAAGTGTATGAAATGCTCCCAAAAGATGTCCTTAATGGATGGCCACAGTACCTGTGTCTACTGCCTAAGGGCCATCCACTTACAGGAGTCATGTTTGTTCTGCCATGCTTTCTCTCCTAGAGTGTTACAGGAGAGGAAGAACAAACTCATACTCAAGGGTCTATTGAAACCATGCTCTGAGGAAGCACTATCCAGCTCTTCGGCTTCCTCTAAGTATGGGAAATCAAAATCCTCAAAAAGGCCTTCTCCTGCACCAGCTGGTGTCTTGGATCCACCTCCTAAACAATCAAGACAATCAAAATCTGCCTCCTCAACTCCTCAGCCTTCAGAGTCGAAGGAGAGTATCATGGTGGTGTCAGTTGGTTACAGGGGTTTCGGAACCGCTCTCTGAAACAATTGATACAGCAGTTGACTCTGCTACTCAGAGCCAGTCTGTAAGCTCCCTACTGGTGTCTGTAACAGTTAGGTCTCCAGTGCCCCCCAGGTCAAGATCCCCAACTGTTTTCCAGGACCCTTTCAGAAGATGATGTGGAGAGGGTAGTGCTGAGACTCCTGAAGTCGTCTGCCTTGCTAAAATTATTGTTGGCTCTGACCCAGTCGGCTCCGGAGCCACTTAACCCAGCTTTGCCCTTGTCTGCTATTCCTCCTCCAAGCCATACTGGCCTTTTGGAGCCGGAGTGCTTGGTGCCAACGGAGGAAATGCCGGCTCCAACTCACCTTGTTGCTGCCTTGGAGCCAGGTTCGACTCCGACATGCTCGGTGCTGTCCGTCATGTCCAGGGGCCGAAGCTCTCCTGTTGGCACCAACAGGGAGGGTTGGAATCAATCTTCAGTTCGGAGCCTTCCTCTCGGTGCTTCGGCCAGGGTGAGCTCAGACCCTGCATCTATCTCAGAGTCGACAGCTCTGGCTCCGATGCCAACTCGCATGTCTTCGGAGCAGGGGAGGTCTTCGGAGATGGAGAGGTTGGCGTTTGAGATGATGAGGAGCGTGCTGTCTCATTCTCCAGCACCTACCACTGGCACCAGCACTCTTCACCCGAGAGCACCCACTTCAATCTCAGCCCCTACTCTCTCTGGAGACAGCAGAGACCTGCAGCCTCAGGTGCCATCGGCTGGTGGCACCCACTCTTCCGAATATCCTTCCGAGAAGCCTCCTGGGAAGAGGTTATGTAAGAGGAAAGATATTGACTCCCAGGATGAGTCTTTGACATTGGACACTGACCTTGAGGAGTCAGAAGGGTCCCCCAAGTTGTCTTCTGATGATGTCTCCTTTGTGGACATTTTAGAGATCCTTAGGCAGAAGTGTGACTGGCCCACTATTAACCCTTCTGATGAGGAGTCTGTGTACCTGAAGGCTTTTGGGTCTTAACCTTCTGCCTCTTGAGTGTCTCCACCTTTTGACAAACTAATGGATCTAGTCAGTCAAAAGGTGTGGCATACTCCTGACACCGTGGAGCCAGTCCCCAGGAGACCAAATAAGTTCCTGTCTGCCCCTCCTGGTAAAGAGTTCTTGTCCCAGGGGTGTTCCCATAGATGCCATGGTGGTGGCGGCGGCAACAAAGAAGAAGTTAGCAGAGACCTCTTCATCTGTTCATCCACCAAACAAGGAGTCTTGGCAGGAGGACAGATTTTGGAAGCATATATTTAGTTCAGTGGCCTTTACCCTTTGATCGTTGAACTATCTCACGCACTTCACGAGGTTGCAGAGGGATCTCCTCAAGGAGTTAGGAGATTCCATACAAGGTGCGTGTACTGAGGGAGTTCCTGACAAAATGTCTACTCAGTTGTACACCTTAAATTCTGTGGTTAACTCCTCCATGCGACATATCTTAGGCTGCGGATGGAGCGGGTAGAGCAGCGGGTTCGAGAGTTGCATTGAGGAGCCACTCCTGGATGCGTTTATGTAATTTGCAGAACCGTTCGTCTACTTTCACCAATGCCCCGTTTGATGGTTCCTCATTGTTTGGTTCCAAGGTGAAGGATACACTCACTTGGTGTGAGCAAGAATGAAAGACGCTCTCTGCCATGGGAGTGCATTTTACTGTCCCTTCCAGCCCATACCCCAAGGGTCAAAGGGGCGGTAAAATGTGGTTCAAGAAGTCCCAGAGGGTCTTTCCTGACACACACAGTGAATCCTCCAGAGGCAGAGGAGGAAATGGCAGACATCACCCTAGAGGCAGGGGTGGTCCCCAATGTCAACAAGGCTGTGATTTCTTTTGAGGACTGCCTTATCAGCGCTCCTGATGTGCAGTCCAACTGCACTTCTCTGGAGCCGGTCGGGGGTCACATTTCTTTGTACCAAGAAGCCTGGCTAAATATCACCAAAGAGTTGTTACCAGAGGCTATATCATACCCTTTTCTCTATCACCGTTTGTTCCCAAAAGGATCCCAGATGTCCCACTCAATCTCAGGGATCAGGCAACTGTGGAGATCAACAAGTTGCTCGCAAAAAGAGTCATCCAGCCTGTCCCAGCAGACCAGATAGGATCTGGAACTTACTCCAGGTTCTTTTTAGTTCCAAAACAAACCGGAGATTGGAGGCCAATATTGGACCTCAGCAGATTGAACGAATCAGTGAAGAAGGCCACGTTTTGGATGATAACACTGCAGCCTATACTCCCATTGTTAGGGAAAGAATTTTGGATGTGTTCTCTGAATCTTCAGGATGCCTAGTACCACATAAAAATGGACAAGGCATCCAGAAGCCATTTACGCTTCTGGCTGGGAGCCAGTCACTATCAGTTTAGTGCTCTGCCCTTTGGTCTCACCACAGTCCCCAGGGTGTTCACCAAATGCATGGCATTAGTGACAGCTCACCTGAGACACCAGGGATTCCAGGTGTTTCCGTAGTTGGACGACTGGCTCCTGACCGCCCCCACCAGGTATCTACTCATTCAAAACAGGGATGCCACGATTCAGCTTTGTGCTCAGTTACAGATCTCCATAAACTGGAAAAAAATCTGCATTATTGCCCTCTCAATCTGTGATTGTTAATAGGCACAGAGGTAGACAGAGTGAACATGGCAGCTCATCTCCCTGCCGAAAGGGCACAGAACTTAATCTCCCAAGTTCAACTCTTTCTCCCATTGCAAAAAGTCAAAGAGAAGTGGGTTCTTCAGCTTCTCGGGACTATGGCTTCCACAATTCTATAAGTACCATTAGCCAGGTTACACATGAGAATTCTCCAGTGGTTTCTGTTTTCCCAGTGGTCCTTCCAATTTTTCCTGAGTCATCCTATCCTGCTGACGGAATCATGCAAGAAGGACCTTTGCTGGTGGATAGATCGCAATCATCTGATCATGGGTACCCCCTTTGTTCCGGCCCAACCCATTGCCACTGTGACCATGGATGCCTCCCAGATCGGGTGGGGGGGCATTATCTTGGCAGGACTGTCCAAGGCACATGGCAAGAACACGAGGCTCATCTGCACATCAATGTTCTGGAGATGAGGGTGGTGCTTCTGGTGTTGAAAGCACTTCAAGACCTTCTCCCTCTAGGAACAATTGCGATACAATCAGACAACATGTCGGTGGTTTGGTATATCAACAAATAGGGCGTTACCAGATCTTACCCACTCTGTTGAGAGGCCATGCGAGTTTGGGAATGGGCAAATTCTTCCCAGCGCTTTCTGGTTGCAACGCACATTCCAGGGATGACCAACGTGATAGCCGACAAGCTCAGCTGGGCAATCCTAATGCCTCACAAGTGGTCACTGAAATGGGAAACAGTGGATCAGATTTTCCGGAAATGGGGACATCCTTGCTGCAACCTTTTTGCCAGCCCAGTCAATACCAAATGCAGCAGCTATTTTTTCCCCATTCCCCCTCCGGGGGAGTCTCCCAGAGATGCTCTGGCTCTCAATTGGCCCATGAGACTTCTGTATACTTTTCCTCCAATTCCTCTCATTTCCAAAGTGATTCAGAAAGCCAGTTGACCTGGAAGCAAGTTGATCCTCATTGCTCCTTACTGGCCTCATCAGGTCTGGTTCCCCTTCCTCGAGCCTCTCCTCCTGGACGATCCTTGGATTCTGGACCCATATTGACTCACATGTCGGGTTCACTACACCCCTCAGTCTACACCCTCAAATTGACAGCGTGGCTGAAGATGATACATCATGAAGCCTGACTATGGATGGAACTGGAGCAGTGTCACATATTCTTATATCATCCCATAAACCTTCATCTAGGAGGCTGTATGGCAGTAAATGGAAAAGATTTTCTGAGTACAGAGAATGAATGTAGATCCATACACTGCTTTTATCCCTGTGATTCTGGATTTTCTGTCTGAGCTTTTTCAACAAGGATCTGCCACTGCCACTATTAGAGTCCAATTGGCGGCGATTTCTCATTTTCATTTAGGTTTTCCTGATACCAATTTAATGTCTCATAAGCTATGCAAGACCTTTTTGAAAGGGGCCACTCTATTGAGACCAGCTCTGCAAGAACCATTGGCTTCTTGGGATTTAAATTTTGTGTTGTTCAAATTGACTTCTCCCCCCTTTGAACCTTCCCACTTCTCCCCCCTTTGAACCTTCCCACTCATCTTCTCTAAAATTTTTGTCTTGGAAGACCTTGTTTTTGGTAGCTATCACATCAGCTAGACTGGTATTGGAGCTACAGGCCTTGTCTATTAAGCCACCGTATTTGAATTTTCACAAAGACAGGGTGTCATTACGTACTAATCCCGACTTTGTTCCCAATGTTTGTTCTAATGCTAATTTAAATAAATCAATAGAACTCCCACTTTTCTTCCCTAACCACTGTAATGGAGCTGAATACTGTTTTCATCAGCTAGACGTTCATAGACAACTACGTCTTTATCTAAGGCTTTCAGGAAATCACATCAATTGTTCATTTCCTTTTCTGACTCTAGATTGGGCTTACCAGTTTCTAAAGTGACACTATCTAATTGGATTTCCAATTTATAGCCTTTATCTATAGCTCAGAGGGCAAACCCTTACCCTACAGGATCAAGGCTCATTCTACCAGATCGCTGCCTACCTCTGCAGCCTTTCAAGCCAGGGTACCACTTGATAGTATTTGTGCAGCAGCTACGTGGGCTACTCCTCACACTTTTATTACACATTACAAATGGGATTTGATATCCAGGGGTAGAGCATCCTTTGGCTCCATGGTGCTCAAGAGTATTTTCCAATGAGCCACCCAAGAATAAGGTGCTAGGGAAGCTGTCCCATATGTAAAAATGAAGGTGAGATTGGACTACCTAACATAAAGAAGTTATGTACTCACCATAACATTCCATGTTGGTAGTCCATCTCATTTTTACCAACCCGCCCTCCTGCCACCATCCTGGAAGATCTGGAAGTAATACTTTGGTTGCCCTTGGTTGGAGACCCTTTAGTATTGGTTGTTTTTATGGTTGTTATTCTAGTGAGCAGCAAACAAGATCTGGGGATTGTACTAGTACACCATGGGATACCTGCTTAGCCACGAGCCAACCAGAAGCCTTCCAGCTTATAAATTGGCCAAGTCGGAGCCGAGGATCGGCTCCGAACCCATATGTAAAAATGAAGGGTGAGATGGACTACCAACATGGAACATTATGGTGAGTACATAACTTCTTTTTTAACCATATAATATAAATACTTAACCCAACTATTTACAAAAATCTTTATACATTACTGGCTGTCAGATTTACAACTTGAGCTATAGAAAATGTTCATTCAATTCTAGACCGTAAGTTGGACCTAGCCTTAATGGCCAGATGAGGTTCCCTTTGTTTTAACTTAGACTCCCAAGAGCTTTCTCTCAAATCCTGAAGCACTACCTCCAAAAGTCCAAACAAAAATTTTGAAGACTTACAACAATAGAATGTTTATACAGGGTATTGTTAAGATTGTTTCTCGAAAACACATAAACTTGCTCATAAATTATTTTTCCTAAGTTGTGTCTCTGTCTTCCCAGTATATAATTTTGAACAAATCTGACCAATTGCTATGTAAACTACCCCTTTAGTGGCACAATTTCAACTTCTTAACAATACCTTATAGGGGAACCTGTCAAACATTATAGCCTGCTTTTTTTAAAAGTATACGGACATTGTATACACCACACATCTACGGGTACCACTGGAAATGATTGTTCTGAGGTTAGTAGGATGTTCAAGGAGATATTTACAGTTTTTGCAGGTTAAATAATAAATTGGGTTTCACACCCAATGTTTTAAAATTCCTTTCATTCACCTTTAGTATGTTCCAATTACTAAGAATGATGTCCTTAATTTTAATGGAATTATTATTATATGCAATACAAAAGAATTCGTGAAATTATCACTCAGTGAATGTTATGTCCCTTGAACGGCATGTTGTGACCGTCCAACCCCAAGCAGGAGCTTGTATCTAACCCCCCAATTGTTAACCACAGTTTATTGGTTTAAAATATAAATGGGCTTATTGACAAGAAAGCAACAACAAAAATGTAATTATGTAATAGGAAATGCACCTGAATCACACAGAATGTGAACCTTTTGTAGATAAGTGGTAAACAAGGTTTTTTTGCTGGAATAGGAGAGCAGAGGAAAGGAGCCTGAATACTAACTAAAAAGGGTACAGGAATAGTGACTGAGGAACAAATGAATGACTGGGAAAGAACAGTTATGGTGATGAGTGTTTGTTGACAGGGCATAAGAATTACACTGGCAGCATTATATACATTTTCCACCACAAGTAGTAAGATAGGATACAAAGAACATTATGTGAGAAGTTATAGCCTTTTATCAAGGATGTATCGGGCAGCAGGAGACTGGCACACTCTATGAAATAAGGGAAATGTCTCTGGAGGAGCAAGATACCAAAGAATACAGACTGAGGGGACATATTTAGAGAAATATATCAATGTATTTGGGATTACTGATGCAATGAAAATAAAGAAACAAATGTAATACAAACATTTTTGTCAGTAAAATTTGGTTCCTGGTGAAGATTATAAAGATGTTGCATATCAAAAGTATACTGTAACATGGTCCAAACCACAAAATCACATCTGTTGAACATGCCAGTCTTTTCACGTATATAAATGATGTTTTGTAAGCAAGTCAACATATACTGTGATAAACACTGACATTTTCCATTATTCCTTCTGAAAATGATGCCATTTAATGATAGGATAAACTAAATGTTAACTGAAATGTAATTAGATTTGAAACTTTTTCAAATTCTGCACAGAAATGCTGTCTTGTTAACTGATTTGCTCAGAGTTAGTTAGGCAATGGAGGCTGAGGGAATCAAACCAAGGATGGATGCATGACAGGTAACTGCTCAATCCTCTGCCAGCTGTCAGACAAGTAAAGACCTTGAAAAGAACTGGCATAATTGTAAACTGAAGATAAGAAATGTCACAATAAAAGTAAGAGATATGCAATAACAGCCACAATAGGTATACAGACAGCTTAAAAACTAAGGGATTTACAGAAGAAAGAATAATAAACAGAACACAACAGGTTTGAAGAGCAAATGAACAAACCCAGAAAGTCATTGCAAAAGTATTTAGAAAACATGAATGAATGCAGAGCAATGACTTTAAAACAACTATTTTTTGATAATCCTATAGCAACCAAATTGCTGGATCAATTTTTGAGACAACAAAAGGATGATAAAATACAGAAAAAGTTATGAATGTAATGTTGAATTATTACAGTACAGTATATAAACAAGATTATGAGGCTGACAGTAACAAAGATGGGTACAACAGTGCAGAAGCAGCTCCACTGCTACAGGATTGTGCAGTGAAGCAGAAGAATGAAATGATGGCCACAACCCCCCCCAAGGGTTACTAACCCACAAAAATAACAGTGACTTGACAATATACCTGCCAGTAAACACATGTACAATATGCAGAGAGCTGACTTAGTATGCACTCTTATCTGTCAAAGGAAA
This sequence comes from Protopterus annectens, assembly GCF_019279795.1. Taxonomy (NCBI): domain Eukaryota; kingdom Metazoa; phylum Chordata; order Ceratodontiformes; family Protopteridae; genus Protopterus; species Protopterus annectens. The sequence goes on from NC_056725.1 coordinate 9,717,814, forward strand.
CAAATCTTATGAAGAACAGCTGTGAAAAATGGTTAACTGCAGAATGACACACACACTGCAAATGACAAATATTATACTATTTTGGGTGTCTCTGCCTCACACCTGCTTATATGGTTCCCACATTTGGAAGTGGTAGCACAGATAATACTGGTGTGTCCATTGCTCACAGCTATGGGAATGTCAGTTGCCCTGATCAGCTGGTCTGCCAGGTCATAGCAGGCATCCATTTTATGGAATGAATCCAAACACTCCCTGAACTGTCTATGTAGGAGAAATTGCCTGGTGTGTTAAGGAAAGAAACCTAATGCTATCAATGGTGTACCAGTTTCGGTGGCCATCTACAGTGATATGAAATTACAGCCTGAGAATCATGCCCTACTCTGGATCAGTTTTTATGAACCTTAATGCTACAACACATGATCGCACAAAGCATACCTGTACAAGTGGGCAAGTATGGCATGTTGGTAAGTGGCAGAATGCGTTATGTCATGGATTAGCTTCTGTGAAATGTGAGTCATGGACATCAGTGGAATCCAGTCTCACTAACACTGGGGCTAACTAGTTATATATATATGTGTGTGTGTGTGTGTGTGTGTCTACTTCATATGGCCTAAATATCAATTTACTGAAATCCATTTGACCGAGACCATAATACCAAAATTTCAAAATACTGAAATCTCACTTGACTGAAACCCATAAGACTGAAACCAGGCTGGTATGAGCCTAGCACTGTGCTGCATTTTACTCTCTCCAAGGATAACACAATAAAAACAAATGCCTGACGTTTCTGGTGTCATTCTAAGGCAGTGCAATATTTGTCAACATGGAAGGAGACTGTCAACACACCATGTTGCTTTACCAGGGATGGTCTGCATCTTTCCCCTTTAGGCTTTCAAATACTAGGTAAAACACTGTCCTCCACCCTAATGCCTTTCTCATGCAATGCCAAACTGAAAGTACTTCCAATATAGCAAATCAAAACCAAGGAAATCCAAAGGTGTTACTGCTCAGTGATAGGAGTCTCCCTACAAGCTCTCAACACTATAAAGAATGAGAACATCCTTGTTGTCACTGAAACGTGGTTCAAAATCATGGAGTGTGCACCTTCCACACATTTAGACCAGCTACTACACAGGCAGGGACTAAAGGTGCAGGTGTCTCAATTTACATAAAAAAACATATATAAAACTCAAGACAGCTCAAACAGGACAATGCACTTGAGCTTCTCCACATTCAAATTATCATAGGCAAAATCCCATACCATTTCTTTGCAAGTTATATGTCCCCTTATATGATCCAGGAAATCAATAACATGTACTTAGGCTTACTGGAAACACTCACCATCTAACACAATGCCATATTCATGGGTGACTTTAACTATCCCACCATTAACTGGGAATCATATATACACTAAACTTGCAGGCACAGAGATTCCTGGATTTTGTAAACAAAAACTCCCTGGTCCAGACTGTCAATATGCCCAGACGATATCCCGACATGCCTTCTAAATAGCATGAAACATTACATACTGGGCCCTCTGGAATCGCTATTTAACCATAGCCTCCAAACACGCTTCATGCTTAATGAATGGAGAATAGCAACAGTCATTCTTCTGCACAAAGGTGAGCCATCTACAGACCCCGAAAACTACAGTCCCATAAGTCCTACTAGTCTTGTATGCAATGCCATGGAAATAATCATCATGGGAATGATCAATAATGACATAGAAGACCTCCAAACACTGGACTTGACCCAATTGAGTTATGCCAAGGGCAGGTTATGCCTACTCAACCTGGTAGACTTCTTTGAATAGGTCACCAAAGCAATGGATGAGGGTGAAATGATTAATAATGCCTACCCTGATTTAATACAATATGCCACTCGACCATTGCTGACAAACTCAAGAGGTTGGGTATAGACCCTTATGTCACCTGGAGGATAGCCCACTGGCTCACAGACAGGACCCAGGAAGTTAGAATTGGGGAGTCCACCTTTGCAAAGAGGTCAGTCAAAAGTAGAGCCCCTCAAGGATTGCTCCTAGGACCGCTTCTTTTGGTATTCACTTCTATGAAGTCAAGGCCAATATCAAAGGCCTCTGGCTGACCAAATTTGCAGATTATTGCAAATTAGAAGCAATCATAGAATTTCCACTGACACTAATGCTCTCCAGGAAGGGCTGACACAGACAAATAACTTGTGTGAGAGCCATGGACTAAAACTAAATGCCAAGAAGTGCATAATAGGATCCTTCAGGAAGTCATCCACCCCTGGTAACTATCATATTGACAACATACCTCTTAGTGTCAACTCAGTGGTCAGGGACTTGGGGACATACACGGTGATCTAGCCTTTGATCATCATGTGCCAACAGTAGTGAGAAATAAACAAAGGTATGACATCTAGGTCCATGGAGGTCATAGGTCAGCTGTAATTCAGCATTTATCAGACCTGTCATTGCAAGTACAATGCTCCCTAAGCAGGTGCATCAAACAACTGGAATGTCCACAGAGGTTCCTCATTAAAAGAATACAGTGCATAAATAACCAGCATACCTCTCAACTGTATAGATTTTCACAGGATGTCCATATTATTGCCTCACATTTTTGATCCATTTTTCATAAAATTATGGTTTATGGCAAATTAGTAGTAAATCATTAAAGACTGAAGTTAGAAAATGACAAACATTTGTTGAAGACTTCATACCCTTCAGAAAACTCATGCTAATGCAAAACCTGTTATTCTATCAACTTTCTAAGTTTGTAATAGCAATATTTAAAAATTTTCCCTATTTTTTTGGTCTTTGTCCTGCTTTTATTTATGGTTTTGTCCAGATTTCTTACTCTAAGGGGTATGATAACAAGTCCTATGCAGACTACTTCAAAGCCCTATCCCTGCATTCTGTCTCTTACAGGCTGTTGAGGGGAGATCTATGCCTGATACACAAGGCATTCTCAGACTTCACACTGACGAACTTCCTGTATATCCACAAAACAGCATCAGAATTACCCATTCTAAAGACTTAAACCTTGACTGTGATATAAATAGGACCTGCTGAAGAGACAAGTATGTATCCTAGAGACTACCCCTTCTCTGGAACAGGCTCCCCATTCATGTGAAGCAGAGTGCCCTCCTAACCCAATTCAAGTGCAACTTGGACAACTGAATAGGGAACAAGAAAATCATCCCTGGTTTGGCACCTATGTCTCTAATGAACACAGGCAGCCTGTAAATAGTTCATCTCCCAGGATCCTGCTTGGAAATGTTTAATTTCCCTAGCCACTGCTTACATGCGTCAAGGGTACCAGAGCTATATCCCAGCACAGCTCCACCCCTACCACTATATACCTTAAAGACCACTAGAATATTCCCATGTCTAGCATATGTAACCCCCACATCAATGTATTCCTGTCCAATCCTGTGACATGCTGAATAGTCATATAATAATGCACTGCCACTGTATATGTCAGGGCCCACAGAAGTTAAATAGCCTGCCATTTCACCTACATTACCATATATGTGCACAACACCATCTGGGATGCGGTTTGGCTGCTGGTTAATCTTCATCAGCACTGGTGCCATCACTTAAGGATGTGCTGTACAGTATAATGGGTCCTGTTACTGTGGGTACACAGGGTCCCAGTAGTAATTGCTTACTGCCTTGGGATTATATTATGTAGCATGAAGCATGCTGCAAACAGATGACAGGTTGTTTTAAAGGCATAATATAGTGCCACCAGGATTTGTCTACTCAGTGGTACCAAGATTTCATCAGGCAGAACACTTGCACTACTACACTGATATTCACCCATGCTCTGTGGGTGATGTACAGGCATCACCAATCAGGGCTTCTGGGAGTATCCTGCATCATCTGAAAAACAGAAGCAGAAGTTACATAGACATGGGGGTGAAATATGCACTTGATATGTGGGTACACCAGTGTGCCTGCACTTACCTATTAGGTGGCCCTGTGTCAAGTCACCATACAGAAAGTGGCAGTACAGGTAACTTGTATGCCATATTTAGAAATCATGAGCATTGCGAGTGTGCTGTATACAGGAAGTCCCTAGGTTATGGACGAGATCCATTTTCTAGTCTGTCCTTAAGTCAAATTTGTAGGTAAATCAACACGTGCATATGGTTCTTATTAAATGTTTGCCTCAGTCTAATATTTATTTTACTTTTCTTTGCATATAAAATCTATGGTTGTCCACATGTCAAATGTCCCTAAGTTGGGGACTGCCTGTAAACACATGGACTCCAGGCACTTCTACATTATATATGACCTGGCAGTTGATTGAATAATAACCCTTCCTATTGAAGTAACATTGTCCATGGTCATCAGGTGAAACCTTTACTGCAAACATGTTCCATCTATACTTCACAGCACTTTGGAGAGGTGACAGACATCATAAAAGCCATGCAGGTGGTGGTTCTCACCAATGCTGTACTGGAGAAATGGGTGCTCATCCACAAGTCGCAGCAGTTTATTGAGAAATATCTTGAGCATTCCATAGGCCAATGAAGGTGGTATACCAATGTGCTGTGAAAGTATGTGTTTTGTATTTTATTTTAAAAAAGGTTCTTTGATGCCTGCTGGATACATGTGAGCCATTTTTTTGTGTGTTGCACTGTTAGTACTTTTGTTGGCACCTGCCTTTACTTTCCTTGCTTGAGGGAATACTAGAGATGCTGCTTTACAACAGCTGCTTTTGCTCTTACAACTTTACAAATTTGAATGTACTTTTTGACTTTATACTTGGATACAATCACTCGTGCCATTTCATACTTACAGGTCATTGTTCACAGCCATCATGTCTATTCTTATTTGTATGACATTATGCGATCAGACTGCCCATCTTCATTTGCATGTCTTAGTACTATAAAATTCTATGAATACCTTACTAGCTGTGCATTCTTAAATTCTGCACAACGACACACAGCATACTTTACAATCTGATTTTGACCAGCAGCACATGTAGTCATCAGCGATTTTTTTCATGTTGTTTTACGCATTTTGCTCTCATTTCATTCGTGGCTTTTATTTTTCAGTCCTACATTTAAGCTGAAGTCAAATGCTTGAAAACTCCTTCACTTGTGTGTGTTCTCAGGTATTTTGTCTGCTTTTCTCAGTTGTTTGACTCTGACTTGATCATTTTTTTGATGCCCCACAGTTTTATCTCGTTCAAAAAATTTTGCATACATCAAATCCTAATTTTGCATTTCAAGCCATTAGTCTAGAGAAAAGTAGTGGAAGAATCTGCTTTGACTTGCAATATCCCTAAAACTTCTGTCAGGATCCTTGTCTTTAAGGCTGAAACTGTTGATTACATTAACTGCTTCCTCTCAGTGTCATGAAGAAATGTTACACATTGGATCTTTTCTGTAATTCCACCTGCAGTGACATGCTCAATGTCTGAATGCACATTTTACAGTTCATGCAGCTTCAAGGATGATGGTGACTGTAACAAAACCAAAAACTGAAGAAATAGCGGTTCAGCAAGACCATCATTAAAAATTTGTTTAAACAATGTTTTCAGTGATGAACCTTGCTCAATGTCAAAATATTAACAATACTTTTAATGTAAAAAATTAGGATAATTAAGTTTTACACTGTAAATAAAAAAAAAGACTAACATGCACATGGATGCAAAATAAAGCGTCTTTAATAGGAAAAAATTCACAGACTGACTATGAGTTTCAAAAGTCTTAAAATTACTACAGCTGAAAAAAAAAACATTTAGTACCAAAATAAGTTAAATTTATTTATTTTAACATTTGTTGACCGGGATAGTCCGACTTGGCTAAAGCCCTTTTTCAGCGGAAGCCCAGGGCGAAAAGCTCCACAGTAAAACAAAGCAAGAAAAATAAGATCTAGCATTGCTCTCAGTTCACCACCATATGGTGTACATGTATTCAGTAAGGTAGACATAGTCAAGATTCATGAGTAAAGCTGTATTAGACATAATATGTCTTCAACATTTACTAAACTGCTATAGAAAATATTCAGTTGACACAAACAGCCACTGGTAACTCTCCTTAAAGATACAGCTACTGTATCATCACTATATAGTTATATACATGTGCACAAGCAACATTTACTTCAGTTTCTTCAAGTTTCAGTAGATGTAAGAGAATGGGGCACCATAATCTGCTGGAAATAAAGGCAGTGTTTCTTTTCCTAGATATTTGGGAAATACATTTAACAATAGTGCTCCTTCTACTCCAATAAGACAACCAGACTATGGCCTGTGCACCATGAGATAAGCATATCTGTCACCTTTTACAGGTTTCTCTGTACCTTTTTTTTTTCATCCCCCCTCCAGTTCTGCAGCTGATCACAAAATTATTGAGTACCAATGGGAATCCAGATAGCTGAATACAAACAATATTTTATTGGAAGCCTAATGAGAAAGGCTCCATTAGACATGGTGAATAAAACAAATATACAATAAGGGTATCTTGCTTATTATTCTAGTAAATTTGCCATCTACAATGTATATTGAGTGCTCGTGAAGCAAATGGATGCATTCATTCACCAAATTAAACATTTTCACTGAGTAGATTCAGTTAAATTTCTTATTCACCAAACTGCAGGACAATATTCTGAAAAGGGGTTTATATTAGTTTGCAGAAAGTGTATTTCAGTGAGCACCTAATTATCGACCCCTAATCAGCAAAAATCGCTTCCACAATTCACTGAATTTACCAAGGGCAAAGTAATTGGCCAACTACACAACTTTGCCCTTTTCTCCAGTATAGTGTGAACTCACAGTTTGTATATATATTTGGGGGGGAGCACAGCCCTTCACATCTGGGGTGTATTGGATGAAGCCCCCCACTTGGGTGAGTTTGATTTAGTGAAATGTTCATCTGTTGTGCTGTGGGGCAAGTATTTCATTGCCCTTGGTAAATTCAGTAAATTGTGGAAGTGATTTTGACTGAATAGGGGTTCACTGAAATGCACTTTGGGCAAACAAATATAGACCCCTAAATAGGGATAAATGACTCAAATAAGATGGCAGGCAACTCCTCAAGACTATAATTGCAGAGTGATTTGATAAAATGTGATTATGGATTTAGATATTTTCAAAGAAAGGCAATTCTTCTATGAGGATTAAAAAGAATTCCAGGTCTTAAAGATCACCATCTCCAGCTATTAAAATAATTTACAACTAAGTTTACTAAGTTCATGGATTGCAATTTTTGGGGGGAGGGATATATATTTTTTTATTAAATGCACAAGAAGTGGTATGATGTAAAGTATTAAAAACTGAGACAATTCCACCTATTCCATTCTGTTCTTTAACAAGGACCACTTACAATGTTTCCCTGGGATACAGTGATGCATTCTCCTTGGAATGCCTATCACAAATTTTGTAGTCTTCTTGTAAACAGGCCCATATTTTTGTTACAGTGATGCTTTCTTTACTGGATTTTACTGTCACAAGATAGGTTACCCACTGGAATTTGCTTCTGTTAAAGACCATTCAAGTAGGGGCAAGGCTGCTTTCAGTGCTTGATTCAAAAGTGTCACAGTTGCTTCACTCCATCATTTGCTGTTGTTTGGACTGTGTTTTGAGGAGTTTCACCTTTTTTGGCACTTCAAAGATTCTCTGGTCAGGCATCAATTTATTTCTCTTCACCTTATCCTCCAGTTCCAGCCTTCCAGAAGATAAAAGTTAAGATTTCAACTACAGAAGGATTTGAGTTTTAATGACAATTTAGTAGAGCCAAGCTAACCAATATGTTTTGGAAGGGGACAGTAATTCAAAATATGCAGGGGAAAACATGCAAAACAATGAAGACCATGGAGAATACATAGACAATAAAAGTCAAACTTGATGTTGAAACCCTGGTGCTGTGGGAGGTACCATCTTACCTGATGAGGTAGTATAACTGATATGCAACTTACCATATCAATTCAGGCCTGTGAGTTGGTCTTCTGCAGGTGGGATTTACTTTACCTTAGAGGTTCTGGTCACTGACTCAAGATTACAATAAGTACTGCAGGGGCACACCTCCTTGCCTCACATGGGATGTCATGTCATCCATCAACAAGAGGGCCATGTACCCAAGTATAGAAACAAAAGACAGTTCAGAAACAGGCTGAATGGGGATATTTGAATAAAAAAATTGCAACAGTTATCCACTACAGAATGGGTTCCTGATGAAATTTTGAGGGCCTTAACTGTGACTATTGGAACACTGGAACTTCAAATATAAATGTGTAAACAGATATAAATATGCTAAGCTCACGAGTGCAGTAAATCAATGTGTTCCCCACTCCAAAGTACAGTGATATCAGAGTTAGTATTTATTAGTGGCAAGAGTGTTGGTATATAGGGTTGGATTCCACCAGTGAAATGCTTAAAAGGTATAACAGTGCACTTTATTTAACTACAGTTTATTTTTTGAAGGGCTGGAATTTACAATATTGGATCTTGCATTTATATTAGGGAGTCCTACAGAAAGCTTCCTTAAAGAAATATCTACTCACCACCACTGCTGAACTGTTATTTTTAACAACCAGTGGCTACATCTGTTCTGTCTGAAATGGAATCCGTTTCAGCAGTGACTATTTGTGTGGACTTCCTCTGATACTGTCATTTTTTGTATCTTGGTTTTATCATGTGATGTGCTTCGACTGCTTCTACATCATTTTATTCTTGTAATGTAAACTTGTTTATGACATCTCCTACAGTCTTTCTGCTAAAACCAAAGGACTTTCTATTTTATAGGATGCCTTTTCAATTGTGAAACAGAAACACAAAAGAAGTCAATGAGATTTAAAAAATCTTGCACTTGGCCACAAAAGACAGTTGCAACTAAATGCAAGATGCAATGATAGATAATGATTGAGGAAAACTGGAGTCACCACGTACAAGTAGCTTGTAAATTAGTGCAAGTTATTTATTGCTGGCAATCTCCATTGAATATATACATATTAATTTCTTCTGACTTAACTCATTCAAGCTTATAGCACCTTTTTCTATTCTTCTAGTTAACACCCATATGTTACTCAAGACATTTTTTGGGTCTGTCATCCTTAACTAAGTGAGTCACAAATTATTAATAGGCAGTATTAGAATGTGCAAGGTGTACTTAAAATGATAATAAGATTATTAATCTCAGATGTTCTGCTGTTCATATTTGCAGTCATATTTTCATAACTGAAAGACCTATATGTTACTGAGCAGCATGGTGTGAAAATATTGGTGGGAGAATGAACAGTTCATTGTCAATGTGCATTTACAGTACACTACTGGGAGTGGTAAGCACTAGGTAACCTATCTACCACAAGAGGAGTGGTTTCTGGCCCAGAAATTGTAGTTTATTGGCCTTTTGGTCAGTTTTTCCACCCCTTTCAACTTTCTGGTTTAAAACTTCAGCTTTGCATTTGTTTAACCTCTGTGGATCCAGTTCTGGCATTCTGCAGACTATAAGAGCAACAGGAAGGAGAAAGAGATACTCTTAAGTGCCTCCATTTTGATTTTTTCATAATTTAGTGCTCTCTGCGCTTTTTTGTCATTTTTTAATTTATCTGCATTTATTTAAACTGTATTTGCCTTAATATTGCAACACACTCATGTGCTAGCTTGTACTGCATTTAAAGTGTTTTTGCTGTTTTAACTGGTTTTCTGCAAAAAAAAGTTCTAAGCTTGTTTCCTGCCTTTCCTGTAACTAGTCTTGGCCACATAGAGATTTGCTGTATCCAGGACTGTGTTGTAAGTTTCTGAGTCCCCCAGACCATTCTGTGTTGGAGGGAAGCCTTCTAGCTTATCAGTGGCAGTGGTAAGCACTAGGTCTACCACAAGAGGAGTGGTTTCTGGTCCTGAAACTGTAGTTTATTGGCAGTTTGGGTAGTTTTTCCATCCCTTTCAACTTTTTGGTTTAAAAGCCCGTGTTTGCATGAGTTTGTGCATTGTGCAGCAGTGCTTAGCTGAGGTAAAACTACTACCAGTGCCAGAGTCTGCTCTTCAATTTTTCCCTTAGAATGTGCTTCTTCTTTTACTTCTTGCACTTCAGTTAGCTTAACTGGCTAGCACTTTATTGTAGCACACTTGGGTGCTATCAGCACTAGCTGTTCCTATGCAGTGTAACAGCACCAGTACGTATTAGTTATGACCACCCCTCCTGGTATGATTGTAGGGCAAAAAAATTCCTGTGCTTTCTCCTGCTAAGCTGGTGCACTTGGGCATTCTGAGACAGTGTGGCAACTGTCTAATGTACACAGACAATCCTTTCCTCTTACCTCCCAACACTCATACATGTGAGAGATGCACTTATATCACCAAACTGGAAGCAGTGCACTCTTCAACCAAGACTGGACTAGCTGGTCAAGAGGAGAAGATCAACACCTGCAACTAACTACATAAAACACACAGCCCTCTAAAACACCAACTATAATAATCCACACATAGAAACACAAACCATACATCCACCTTTGTGGAGGCTGTCAATAAAAATTTACCCAAACAACAGTGACCCGAGACAGAAATGTACTCAACCACCACAACACAACACCAACCCCAGAACACACAGCTCACCACCACAGTGTACCCCTCAACCTAAGCTCTTAAGGCAAAACACTTTGCCCAATGTACTAATGACAGGAGACTTAATTGTGAGGAACACTGATGTCCCACTCACAAGGGTGAAAATGGAGAAGGTGACAGTTGTCTATCAGGTGCAAGGATCAGTCACATAACACATGCACTCAGGTCACTCCACAACAAGTACAAATATGTCTCAGTCATTCTCCATGTGGGTGTGAATGACCTGAGATGTACCTCCCTGGACTACATGAAAAGAGATGTGATGGAACTCTCATATTATGTGGCCCAGGCAGGTATGACCCTAGCCCTGAACAGTATTCTACCATCTGGCATTTGTAAACATAAATGTAAAATACAGGCTTGTTTCTTAAATGAAAGAAAACACTGTAAAATGCTAAACTTCAAGATTGTAGCAACATTGCCATTTGCTGTAAGGAAAACTAAGTCAAACATTTCAAATCTGTCTTTTGAAGTTAAAATTATTTAAAATCTATCCTTTGATCTGTAGAGCTTGGAGTCAGCCTGTCTGGGCTAGCACATTCTTTCTATTGTTTTAACTTAAGGAATAATCACTAGAGTGTACATGTGAAACGTATTTTATTGTTGTTACTTCCTGAGCAGGTGTTAGCTTGCTAAATAATGTAGCCTGCTGGCCTGGGAACTCCAGGCTCAGTGTCAAAGAAATGATGTAATGGGAACTAAATGAGAATGATGTAATCTGGGAGGGCCCAGCAGAAATGTTTGTTAGTGATTTTAAAAACTATTGCTCAGAGAGAGACTGTGAGCATTTTTGTCTTGATATCCAGCCTACACCACTGCCTGTTGTCTTAGGTAAGTTATCTTAAAAGTGTGTTTTCCTGTAGAAACAGCTAGGACTATAAAGATTAGACTGTTTTTCTGTTATGTCAGAACTGTTCTACTGAATTATTTTAAGTTTCTGTGTGATCTCTTGAATAGCACTGTGGTGTAGTAGTAGTGTCTTGTGTTTCTAGTATTTATTATTAAATATTTTTAAAACCTTTTAACTGTGGCTGGTTTATGTAGAGATAAGTTAAGCTCTAGAGTACATTGCATATTTATAGAGTTTATTGTACAAAGCCACTCTAATCAGCCTTAAAATTGTTTAATAATACTGCACAGTAATAATTGGACATCCTTTTAAGGGCCTTTGGATAGCTGATAATTAGCTGGTGGTGGCAGGAATTACTACCTTATAGTCTGGGCATAGGAGCACAGCTGAAGCATCTGTGTCAGACTTTCCCAGGAGTGTCTGTGAGGTTGTATAAATACTTATCTCAAAGTGTGTGTGTGTGTGTGTGTGTGTGTGTGTGTGTGTGTGTGTCAGCTACTTGGGCAGGGACACGAAGCACTGGTTGGACAGAGTGGGTACTGAAGGTTAGCTTGCCAGCCAGGCTGAGATCTGGACCTTATAGCTGTGCCAGTGGGGAGTCTTATTGGGGACCTGGAGAGCAAGGGAGCATCCAGCCACAGACTGACTGTGATCTCTGTGTGCTTTTAAGGGACATTGTTATCCCTTCTATATTAGACGCCCTCTCTGGTGTTAGTGGGGCTCCTTGATTGTTGGCCAGGGCATGGGCATCACACAGAGCCCCCCCCCAGATTCTGGGTACTGGCTAAGGCCCTTGCCACCCATATAGTGCTTTTTTAGGCAGTGTTCCAAACACCAAAATTCCACAGTAATAGCTACAAACAAATGCAATCTGAGGGTCATGCTTCTCAGGACTAGAAGTCTAAATCTTAAGATGCACTCACTCGAAGCTCTCCTCAAAATGGAGAATGTCAACATCTGTGCTGTAAAGGAGATCTGGTTTTAAGAGGCATGAAGCACCCCTGCGCTCCCAGGCTTTAACTCGTTCCATACCTTTTGGCCCCAGAATACGGCCGGAAGCTCCAAAGGTGGTAGTGCCTCCATATTCTTAAAGGATATGCACACCTCTAGAATGGTGGCCACCATAATGCATCCGAGATACTTCAGGTACAACTAACACTGGGTAGGATGGTGATACAAGTCATACACTTTTGCTACAGAACCGCAAAAAAAAGTCCCTAGACTCTCACTCCAAGTTCCTAAGCACCCTGGAATCTATCAAGGTCCAACCCAGTACTCTCATACTGGGTGACTTCAACTACCCTTCCATCAACTGGGGAAACTATTCAAGTAGCAATGTACAGGCCCAATTCTTTCTGGAATTTATCAATTCCAATGCCCTGGACCAGCTCATTCTGACCCCCACTAGAGGAAGCAACATCCTCATCCTGGTTATCACCAACACGGTAGACCATTGCTCCACACCTATAGTCAATTCCTCCCTTTTTAAATCCAACCACAAACTGATCACCATCGAAATCTCCATCTCAGCCACAACCCTTGCTAAAGTGACCACCCTGAAAAACATAGTCGACTTTGGGCTCCTAAAAACAGAGGTGGCCAACTTCTCGGCACCCATGCCAATGGAAAATATCTGCATGACTGCTGAATCATACACCAATGAATGTACGAGCATGTATACAAATGCAAGGACCTTGCCATACCAAATAGAACTAAGACACTCTCCTCCAAAAAAGGGAAGCCAATCTGGTGGTCCCCAGCCATCAATAAACTCTACAACAGAAGGAAGAAACTGTTGCAGAAAAAATGAAGTCACAAGACTGGAATACCTCCCTTATCAATCTCAACAAAAAGATGAGATCCCTTATCAAATCCTCTAAAGTCAGCTATGAAGGCAAAATTGCAGCTGACACCAAAAACAACCACAAAACCTTCTATAGCTATATCAAAAACCTCTAAGGCAATACCCAGATTTGCTCTGAGTTACTGCACAATGGCACCTCCTATACTGAGCTAACCAATATAGCCAACATACTGGCCAACAGATTTAGTGCCAGTTTTACCCCTTCCCTCAAGGACCCTATCTCAATACCAAAAGAAAGTCTGGTATCCACCATTTCTGTGGCAAAGGTAAAAGCTGCATTGTCCAATGCCAAGAATACAGCATCCATGGGACCTGATAATATCCCTGGCTGCATCCTACATGAGCTACAAAATGAACTGGCACCACATCTGTATGCCTCGTTCGATCAGAGCCTTACCTCAGGCTGACCGTAATGAATGGCGCACTCCTACAGTCATCCTGCTCCATAAAGGGAGAGCAACTACAGACCCTGGGAACTATCGCCCCATTAGCCTGACGAGTCTGGTATGCAAAGCTATGGAGTGCATCATAATGGACCTGCTTAACAAAGATATAGACACTCTCCAAACTCTTGACCACACCCAGTTTGGCTTTGTCAAGGGGAGATCTTGCCTGCTGATCCTGGTTGACTTCTTCAAGGCAGTCAACAAGGCTTTGAATGAGGGTAAGGCAGTGCCATACAGCCTACCTCGACCTGGCCAAGGCCTTTGATACCATTCCCCAGTCAGGTATCATTGATAAACTCACCAAACTAGGAATCAATCCTTACATCACTAGGTGGGTTGCAAATTGGCTCACAAACAGGACTCACAGAGTGAAAGTTGCGGATTCCAAGTCAGACTGTCAACCAGTCACAAGTGAAGTCCCACAGGCCAGTCACAAGTGAAGTCCCACAGGGTATGTTACTGTGCCCTTTCCTGTTTGGCATATACTTCTCAGAAGTCCAGGCCAACACAGAAGGACTCTGGCTGACCAAGTTCGCTGATGACTGCAAGCTAGGAGTCATGAACTCCCCAAGTGATGCAGACATCCTACTAAGAGGCCTCTCTGAAACCAATGACCGGTGTCAGATCCATGGCCTGAAGCTTAATGCCAAAAAATACGTTATCATCATCTTGGAAAAAACTCAGTTCCTATGAATTACCACATTGATGGGAGCCCACTGAACACTGAAGGGGCCATAAGAGATCTGGGCAGCCAGGTCGACAGCCACCTCACCTTCGACCACCACATTGACACTGTGGTCTGAAAGTCCTTCTGCGTGGCACATCTTATAACCAAATGTTTTGCATCCTGGAAGAAAGAGGTCATCATCCCTCTCTACTCATCCCTCAGACCAGTAACTGAATGTAATGCCCCATTTGGCATTTACCTAACCAGACACCTACAACAGCTGGAGAGGCTACAAAATTACCTCACAAAAAGGATCCTAGGCCTTAAACACATGTCCTACATGGACAGATTCAAGAAACTTTAGCTGTTCTCAGTCTCTTATCATCTACTTAGAGGTGATCTCTGCTTGACTTACAAAGCCATGTCTGACCCAGCCCTACTTCAAATGCTACACCTAAAGAAATCCCAATCCTCCTGTGTCACATGCTCCAGAGATCACAACCTCATTACCACAACTAACAGAACATGCTGGAGGGACAGGTTCATCTCCCAAAGACTGCCCATACTCTGGAATTAGCTCCTCATTCCTGTCAAACAGAGCACCTCACTGGCCTTCTTCAAGAGAAATCTTGACGAGTGGATGGGTAACAGAAAGTTCACCCCAGGGACCACTCCTCTAGTTGCCCTACTGGATGGGGGGCACTGTGAACTAACATTGGGTGGCACAGTGCCTGGGCAATTATTTTGGGCTAGGCTTGTAAAGGCTCCATGGCCATTAGCCTAGTACACACCTATGAACTACACTGGAGATATTGACAGTTATTGGCTAGCAAATATGAAATATTTCCATAACTATTTAATATTTCTAAAACTGTGTGAGTTACAAACTTTTGCATGATATCAGATGAAACCTTAGCTGATGTTGAAAAAAGACGGTCACTGAGATTTGCATTTCAGGTTACACATCTTGACAGATATTCAGGGTTATTTATTCAGGGTTATTTAAACAAATATAATTTTTCATATTTCTATAAGTATCACAGTAAGCATGCACATAGAAAGGAACTTTTTGCTGTCAACTGAAAACTTATGTCTGGCTAACAAAAGTAAGTTGATAAAATGCATCCTGGTTGTGCAGTTTTCAAGATATTACAATTTGTTTACAAAACGTTAGCTAAAAATATCATTCTGGTTTTATATTCGTAATAATGTAGCATTGATAAAAAGACTGTGAGTGTACTAACTAATATCAAGGTGGAAAAAGAGTTTTTACTGATAACATTGCTGTTTGTACCATTTTAATAGCGTTTATTGTTCACAAAATATTTGCATTCTTTGTGTTATGTTTTTAAGTTAATTTCCCAGAAAATGCTTTAGAATGCAACAATGTGTAGGCCACTACAGGTGTGATATTCCACAACACATAGGTGTAAATCAGTTAGTACATTAAACAGTTTTTTGTACCCAGCCATATGTTGAATAGGTCAGGAAATGCCCTCCACCCTGACAAAAGTTACTTAAGTTGCTGTAAGGCATCACTGAGCAAAGGATAGCTGTGCTAAATTGCCTCGCATCATAATGCACATGCCAAAAGCAGACAATTAATTATTCATGAGCGGCCTAACTTGAATCTTCTTTCTGAAACACTGATGTTTGGTTTTACCAGGGGAGCTCAACAAAGGTCAATGTTGAGCTACATGGGAACTTTTTTTTTTAATCTGATAATCTGATTAAGTTACATGAAGAACATTCAGTCATACCTTACTGCAAGCATATCTGATGTGTTTCCTTAGCACTATAGCTGCTGCTACAGCTACAATTTGCTCAAACATGAGGTATTTTAAAGTAAGTTTTAGTCACATTTGCACAGGATATTCCACATTCATCTGTCCATTTGTGTATTGCTTAGTGCTCACCAAACTGACAGTTTTCATCCAGTCTTGACAATTCAGCAATAAACAAAATGTTTTAATTTCCCGATTTTATTTCTTTTATGAAACCCGAACCTTTCTGCAATTATTAGGGGCTTTGTCTTCACTTACTCAAAATGTGCACAATGATCAAAAGACGCTGTACTACACAGAATCATCTGCAGATCAGAAATACCTACATATAGTTGTGTCTTTTGGCTTTTCCCGGTTAGGGGTCGCCACAGTGGAACTCCGGTCCGCTAATGATTGGCAGTAGATTTTTAGGTGCTGAGTTTCCAGCCCTGATGCACAACCTTCAACGAAGGTACGTCCATTCATGCATGTCTCCACACAGAAGACTCTTTAGCTGAGAATCGAACAGGACAACGTCTTACTGTGAGGTGACAACACTACCGCAGCACCACCACATCCTCAATTAAAGGAATAACTGAAAGAATGTATAGAGAAATATATTGCAAGAACACACACACATGTATATATATATATATATATATATATATATATATATATATATATATATATATATACACACACACACACCCACAACAAAGCGGTAGCACCTACTAGAAAAGTACACCTACAGCATACAGAAATTTTAGAAATCTTACCTGTAGCCTACACAGGTTTGCACAACCAAGCACAAATGCAAACAGGCTGACAAGCAACTCAGGCATACGGCATATCTGCTAAGTGACCAAACATTAGGCTACATGTACAAAAATATACAGTATGCTGTATGTCATTTGACTGAAAAACAGGCTTACATTTTCACTGAAGCAGTGATATCAAAGTCCAACATTACAACAACAGAGCCCATATTTGTGTTCAACTAACTGAAACTACAGTTCAGTTGCAGCCTATTAACTGAAGACAAGGCAGCAAAGTAATCACTCCATTTCCCTGAAAACCATCTAAATCAGAAAGTGCAAGGTATTAAACGGAAACAATAATTCCATCAAGCATCAAAGCACACACTTGCCAAATTATGGTTCCACAAATAATGGTCAATCACATAACAAGGTGAGCACACCTGTGTTCAAGTCATCCTTTCCATGGATAATATGCAAGTGTGCTTCACTTCTTTGCCACCACATTATTTTCATAGTGATGGAGGTAATCTCCAAACTACACCTTTTCTGGAATACAGCAATTCAATCCTGCTTCTTGAGAAAAATACCCAGAATGCCCACAGAACTTGATGTGCAGAGAAACTACAGGTGCCTGTGGCACCTCTGCATACTGTTGTGTTTATGTAGCAACCCAGCCAGTGTCATCAAACATATAAGGCACTTGACTTAGCCACTTCCAGTGTTCAGAGTGCATCTGACATACCACCTTTATAGAAAATATTTATATGTATACAGCAATGATAAATCATGACCAATTGCAGGTCCAGCCTAGGTTGTAATGACCTTTATAACAGAATAATACTACTACAACACAAGCAGAAAATACAATAACCAGTGACATAGCAATGAGTTCTAATATGGTATGCTTCACTATATTAGCAATGTATTTTATCAAAAAAGCTGTGGTATAACCAGAGGTGAAGCAAGCTGAATAGTTTAACTATAGGCAGAGAACACATAAAGCAACATAAAAAAATGTATACGGCTGTCCTGTGTGTACTGAGGGAAATCTGCAAGGGTTTAGTAGGGTTTGAAAAATTGCATATACATTTAGAAGATGCTTGTTGCATCTTGTTAGAGAAGGTTAAAATAAGTTAATGGTAATGAGTAAATGCAGTAGGAAATTTGTCTAGTTATGTGACACAATAAGAAGTTATGTCTTACCAAAACGTTCCATGTTAGTTGTCTTCTTCTCGCCTTCTTTCTTGCTGGATGGGTTCAGAGCCGATCCTCGGCTCTGACTCTGCCTATACTATAGCTCGAGAGCTATTTTTACTGGCTCGAGGCAGCCCTATATCCCACAATACCATGCGCTAACTCCCCAGATCTCGTTTGGATGCTAAGACATAGTATAAATAATAATATTATAATAATAATATAATAATATCCTCTTTTACGAGTACAGATTACCTGCTAGTAACACTAAGGATACAAGGAAAAAGACGCAACATATTGTATCTCCAGAAATGGAAGGACTCAGAACCTCAAGTCTATCCAGGCTAGGGGGCAGGAGGGAGGGACGCAAGAAAGAAGGCGAGAAGAAGACAACATGGAACGTTATGGTAAGACATAACTTCTTAATGTTAAGTTGTCATTCTTGCCTTCATGATGGATGGGACAGCGTTCCTAGCATCTTAGTCCTGGGTGGCTCAATGGAACAGACTCCCGAGTACAGTGGAACCAAAATCAGATCTATTTCTGGAGGCTAAATCAAGCTTGTAATGGGCAATAAAGGTATGTTTGGACACCCATGTAGCTGCTGCACAAATGGCATCTAGTGGTAACCTTGCTTGAAACGCCATTGAAGTTGATAGTGCCCTGGTTGAATGAGCCTTAGGCCTAGAGGGAAGTTGCCTGTGTCTCAACTCATAGACCAAGGTAATAATAGATGTCAGCCATCTGGAAAGAGTAACCTTCGATACCGGAAGCCCTTTCTTGCCTGCAGCATAAGAGAGAAAGAGCTGGTCTGAATTTCGGAATTGTTTTGTCCTGTCTAGGTAATACCGTAATTGGCGATGAACATCTAATGAATGTAATTTTTGTTCAGCCCTGCCCTGTTGGTATAGTCTGGGAAAAAGACAGGCAAATCAATGGAGTGGTTTAGATTTGCTTCCGATAACACTTTTGGTAGGAAGGAAGGGTTTGTTCTGAGAGTTACCCTATCTTTATGAAAAACCAAATAAGGAGGACAGACAGACAAGGCTTGAAGTTCCGATACCCTTCTGGCAGATGTTATAGTTACTAAAAACAGCGTTTTCCAAGAAAGAAGTTTGAGGGAGCAAGAAGCTGCAGGTTCAAAAGGGGGCAGAATTAGTGAAGTTAGAACTAAATTCAAATCCCATTGTGGGGGTGGATCTTTGACTGGAGGTCTGAGCAAAAAGATGCCCTTGAGAAAGGCTTTACAGAGTTTGTGGGACATAATATTTGCTTCTGAGAGTCGAGTCCAACATGAAAATTATCAATGGCCACTAATTGTACCCTGATAGTGGCCGATGATGACCCTGAATGAAAAAGCTCCGCCAGAAAGTCTAGAACCTCATGAATGGGTGCATGGAAAGGATCTAAGGATCTAGTTTGTGCCCAGTGTGAAAAACGCTTCAATTTACTCGCATAAGTCTTCCTAGTATTGGACTTATGGGAAGCCAGAATGATATCACGAACAGGAGGAGAAATAAGGGGAAGCCTGGCTATGGCTGGAAGTGGAGCAACCAAGCTGTGAGGTTGATGGAATGTAGAGACTGATGCAGCTTGCCCGTGAGGTGGGTCAACAGATCCGGAAGGGGTTCCAGATGCCAAGGCTGTTCCAGTAGGTATTTGTGCAGGAACGGGAACCAAACTTGTCGAGGCCAAAACGGGGCAATGAGGATCATTTTGGATCTCAGTGCGGTTGCTTTCTGAATTAATTGCGGGATCAATGGAAAGGGAGGAAAGGCATAAAGAAGACCCCGGGGCCAAATGTGAACAAGAGCGTCTCTGAGGGGTTGGGCTGGTAGAGGAAAAAAGTGTCGAGGCACTTGCTGTTTTGTGGAGTTGCGAAAAGGTCGCAGCAAGGCTGGCCCCACTTCCGAAAAATTCTGTCTACTACCGCTTGATTTAGAGACCACTTGTGAGGCATGAGGATAGTTCTGCTCAATCTGTCTGCTATGACGTTGGACTTCCCGGGGATGTGCGTTGCTATCAGAAACCGTTGAGATGAAATCACCCATTGCCAAATTCTGAGTGCTTCTCGACAGAGGGGGTAGGACCTTGTTCCGCCCTGCTTGTTTATGTACCACACCACAGACATATTGTCCGTTTGAATTGCTATAGTCCCCATGGGAAGAGAGCTCTGAAGGGCTTGCAATGTCAAAAGCACCGCCCTCATCTCCAGGACATTTATGTGTGGGTGGCATTCTGACTGTTGCCAAGTGCCCTGGACCATCCTGCCCTGATAATGCCCCCCCCACCCGATTAGGGAGGCATCCGTTGTGACAGTGGCAACTGGAGAGGGAGAACAAAGGGTCTGCCCTGAAAAAGCTGAGGGGAAACCATCCACCAGGAGGAATGTTTCTTGCAAGATGGTGTTATCAAAATGTTGTGGGTCATTGGTAGCTGTTGAAAGGACCACTGAGAAAACAGCATCCACTGAAGGAGCCTCATGTGGAAGCGGGCTAATGGAAGTAGAAGAATCGCCGCCGCCATGAGGCCCAACACTAGCTTGACTTGGACTCTGTTGGGCTGAAACAGGAGCTGAACATTCCGCCTTATGTTGCAGACATTTCTGTGGTGTTTAATACGGCGCCTATAAAGTTTATACATTGACAAAGAGGACTTTGCAAAATTTATAGAAATACCCAGACTAAATAAATACCCAGACTAAATACCCAGACTGTTGCAAAGTTGAATAGTGTAATCCCTGGCCATTATGAGATCCTGTTTGGTGGTAGCGGAAATGAGCCAGTCGTCTAAGTATGGAAACACCTGGAATCCTTTGTCTCAGGTGAGCCGTGACCACTGCCAAACATTTGGTGAACACCCGGGGGGCTGTGGTGAGACCAAAGGGCAGGGCCCTGAATTGAAAATGACAGACTCCCAGCCGGAAGCGGAGAAACCTCCTGGAGCGCCTGTGTATTATATGGTAGTAGAGAAACCTCCTGGAGCGCCTGTGTATTTTTATATGGTAGTACGCGTCCTGGAGGTCTAACGAGCACATCCAGTTGTCTCTGCCCAAAAAGGGTAGAATGGACTGCAGTGTCACCATCCAAAATTTTGTCTTTAGTACAGAGTTGTTTAACCTGCTGAGGTCCAAAATGGGTCTCCAATCTCCTGTGTTTTTTGGTACCAAAAAGAATCTGGAGTAGATTCCGGATCCTAGCTGATCTGCTGGGACTGCCTGGATGACTCTTTTTTTTAACAGCTTTTTTATTTCTAGATGAGCCTGGCCCCTTTGTGCGGGTGGTATGTCTGGTAGGGGGTTTTGGCGGTTGTAAAGGAGGGAAAGTGAAAGGGATTTTGTAACCCTTGGATATGATCTTCTGTACCCATGTGACTTGGGAGAGGGATTGCCAGGCTCCCGGGTACAGAGATAATCTTCCCCCGACTGCCTCCAAAGGCGGACAGTCGGGCAGCTTCTCAGGGATGCTGAAAGGGTTGGTCAGGGAAAGATTCCCTGGAACCCTGGTTCGGTGGACCCCCTCTGCCCCTGGGGCGGCATCTGTTATTATTCCCCCCTCTGCCTCTAGGGGGAAATTCACCACGTGCGGCAGGTGCACGACTCCCTGTGGTTTGCAGAACCACATATTTCCACCCCTCTGTCCCCTAGGATAAGGTCTAGAAGGTGTGGAAAACTGGACTCCCACGGCAGAAAGAGTCTTACCATCTTGCTCGCATCTGGTGAGGGTATTCTTCACCTGAGGTCCGAACAATTCCAAACCGTCAAAGGGGGTGTTGGTGAAGGACGCCTTGAAGGGATCGGCAAAGTTACAGAGTCACATCCAAGTGTGACGTCTCAACGCAACGCCTGTGCCAGCGGCCCTACTCGCTCCATCGGCTGCATAAGAGCAAAGCCGCATGGACGAGTTAACAATGGAGTTCAGGGTAGCCAGCTGAGAGTTTATTTTGTCCTTAAACCCCGCAGCAGAAGGATCCTGTACCGTTTCACCCAGCTCTTTGAGCAAGTATCTCTGAAGGCGGGTGAAGGCGGGTGAAATGACATAAATAGTTCAGCGATCGCATAGAAAAGGTCGCCGAAGCAAAGGTCCACTTGCCATACCTGTCCATGGTCCTGGACTCTGTTAGGATGAACAGATACAGAAGGATCAGCCAATTCCTTCTTAGTGGCTGCTGCTACCACCATAGCATCAACTGAAACACCTTTGGTGAGAAAGGATTTGTCATCTGGTGCAGAAATAAATTTAGAAGGCCTCCTAGGGGAAGGTTCCATTGAATCAGGAGCTGCCCACGCCTTTCTAGCCACTACCTCCATTAGTGGGTCGAAAGGGGGAGACACCCAGGAGGTGGAAGGGCAAGATCCAAAGGCGTCAAGGTAAACCGACTCGTCCTCGGAAGGTTTGAGAGTGGACCGATTTCCCCTCTGTCTTAGGATCTCCAGGATGTCTGAAAAGGAGACATCCTCAGAGGGGGATCTGGGGGAACCTTCCGACTCATCCAAGTCAGTGTCCGACGTGACAGACTCGGGGGAGTCTATGTGCATCCTCTTGCACTTTCTTTTCCTAGGGGGTTTCCCTGAAACTTCAGGGGAGCCCTCGGAAGAGGAGGAGACACCCAAAGTGGGTACCCTACACTTTGGATCTCTGCTGTCGGGTGTAGGAGGATGGCCAGAGACCTTAACAGGTACTACAGAGGGAGGAGCCACAGAACTTAACCTTGGAGTGGACACTGGGTCCAGCACACTCCTCCTCACCTCGAAGGCTCCCCTATCAGATACCAAAGGTAGCCCCAGCTCCGAAGAGACTGGAACCGTCCCCGGAACCAACAGAGAAGGCTCCGAGAATGATGTCGGGGCCGAACTAACCAGAGCCGAAGCTCCGAGAGGGAGAGCGGAGTCGGACAAGGGTCCGATGCCATTCGCCCCCTCAGAGCTGACAATGGAGTCTAGGCGCCCAGACCTCTCCACAGATGGAACCAATGAAGAGGTCGGAGCTGACACCGGAGCCGAAGGAGGAAGTATCGGCTCTGACGTGGGCAAGGTCACGGTTCCGACAAACTCCAGCTCCGAACTCGAGAGATGAATCGGAGGAGGAATGGATAGCTGTATCAAAGGAGCCACAGTCTGGTGAGATGGGCTCTGGAGCATTTGGGCCAGCGCCTGAGATTTTATGAGTCTACTGACCACCCTCTCGATGTCGTGGTCAGAGAGCCTGGATGACCTCGATGAATGAGTCCTATGACTCCGCTCTGATAGGAGAAGGGACCTCGGAGCCAATCTGATGGACTCTAGCAAAGGGGACCTAGAGAGCTTGCGCTGGGGTCGGCTCCGATGATGGTTTCGGAGCAGAAACCACTTTGCTCGCCTTGGAGCCAGATGGAACCAAGGTTGGAGCTGTCTCGATAATGCCAGCCCTTGGCTCAGAAGCTGAAGCCGAGGGTTTGGCGGTTTTTGACTACTTCCCTGAGCCAGACTTGGACGGGGAGTCATCAGGCTTTAACAAGCCCCTTAGGATGAGCTTGTTACGCCTTTCCTGCAGGACTCTTGAACTAAATCCGTG
Source organism: Protopterus annectens (assembly GCF_019279795.1). Taxonomy (NCBI): domain Eukaryota; kingdom Metazoa; phylum Chordata; order Ceratodontiformes; family Protopteridae; genus Protopterus; species Protopterus annectens. The sequence continues at coordinate 9,741,464 of NC_056725.1, forward strand.
ACAAATGGAACAAGAGTCCTGCAGGTGTAAAGGCCCCAAGCAATAGACACAAGAAGTGTGACCGTCTGTCAGAGACATTTTCTGACAGCACGTGTCACACTTCTTGAATCCCGAAACCTTAGGGTCCTTTGACATCCTGACAAAAAAAGAAAAGGAACACAGTCAGTCCACATACACACTTATTTAAGTTAAAGGGAACTGACTAAAAAAACCCACACACACTGAAAGGGGTGGGGGAAAACTAAGGAAAAGCCCGTAGGCCCAAGATAAAAAACTAACTAAAGAAGGGGAAAAAGGGCTACCGAAAGGTAAGGCAGTTAGAAGGGACCTAAAGAAGGGTAAGTAACTGGAAAAAACTACTGAGACTGAATATATATATATATATATATATATATATATATATATATGGAAAAAGCACTTACTGACCAGAGCCGGTAAAAACAGACTACCTCGCAGCGAAGCGGCAAACGAGATCTGGGGAGTTAGCGCATGGTATTGTGGGATATAGGGCTGCCTCGCGCCGGTAAAAATAGCTCTCGAGCTATAGTATAGGCCGAGTCGGAGCTGAGGATCGGCTCTGAACCCATCCAGCAAGAATGAAGGCGAGAACGACAACTTAACATCCTGTCTTATTATAGTTATATGGAAGTTTCAATTGCAGAAACTGAGTTGGCACCAAAAGTTAAACTGTTTTGACATTTCAGTAATACGTTCAGTTAGGGATTGCAATAGTTTAGCTGTCATGACTCAGAAGTGGTGGTCAGTGCACAGAAGTTCAGAGATTTGTGTCTGGAATGCAGTTCCTGCTCTAGCATGGCTTCTGAAGTTGTATTTTGGGGTGGCAGTATGATGAAGAGTGGAGATGGGGTGGCAGTAGATGTGGTGCCTTGGTTAAGCAACTGAAACTGTGGAGAGCAAAAGAGAAAGTTTGATTTAGCTTTTACAGATAGCCATTAGGCTTTTGATAGGGTAATACTGACTAAATAATTCTACCCCTTCTATCTCTTTACTTCCCCCACATCTCTCTCCCTCTTCCATGAACAACTATCTAATTTTTTAACTTATCTCTTTTCCTCTTTGCTGAAAGTTTGTTTAATCCTTTCTTGTCCTTTTTTTTTACTTTACTCTCCTCCTCTTATTTTCCTCCCACTTCTCCTCCCTACTCACCTTTCCCTGATTTTTGCTTCTCTTTATTTAGTTTGTTTATAGGTAATGATATTAGTTCCTATTTGTAAATTGTTTCTGCATGCTAACTTTTCTTTATTGTCTTTACATTTATCCTGTTGTTTTTGTTGTATTTGACTTCATATGTTGTATGTTTTTTTTTTTCTGTATATTCTGTGGAGCTTTTCTCCCCGGGCCTCTACTGAAAATGAAAATATATCCAGCTAGACTAGCCCGGTCAACAAATGTAAAATAAAATAAAAATAATATGGTGATGTGGAGAGCAAATTCCACACATGGATAGCTAGTGAAGAAGCGACAGAATTTGTTATGGATTAATGGAAGTACTGCTCTATTTTTGTGTGACAATGTAGCAAAAAGGTGTAAACCATATTCCAGTTTGTAGAGTAGGCCTCCTTTACCAATGACAGCTCTGGCAAGGGGAGGGAGAGAGAGTGAGATTGGGATAATTTTGTGGATCACAATAGCAAGTAGGTTACTCTTGGGTTTCTTCAGTGTGCTCCTAAAAATGTAGGGACTGGTCAAGCCAAATCCCTATATATCTAAGGGATGTTACAGCTTTTAAGGAGTTATTGAACTTATTACTGATAAGCAGTGTTTTAGGGCATATTGCTAGTCTGTTGTCAGTGACAAAGATCATACCTTGGTTCTTCTGTGATTCAGTAAGAGTTGCTTATTTGTGAACCAGCTGTTTGGATGTAGAAGGTCTAATTGCCATTGCTTCTGTCTTGGAGCAGGGAAAACTGAGTTTGGGGGGGGGGGGTAATTTCAAAAATTACTTGAAACAAAGGGAGACCAAATGGCAAATAAATTTAAAAGCAGACAGAACACAAGGACTGAATGATGTGATTAATATCAAATGTTTTTTTTAAAGAACCACAGAGATTATGTTAAAAAGTAAAATAATTTGATAACTTAACATTTTATTTTGAATTGCAATTCTTCAATTGATTTAATTGACTTAATTGTGTTTTAATAATGCTTAGGATATTTAAAGTGTTTCATGTTAGTTTTTTATATTTCTGACGAAGTCTGACGAAAGCGATGATTAAAGAAGGTTTACACTAAAATTTGCCATGGTGTTTTCTGACTGTGGTAGTGGTCTTTCATTTTTTAATAGTGTTTTGCTTGACCGTGCACTTTTCGTTATACATATTGTATAGCCTATGATGGCGATTTTCTGAAGACTAATTGAAATCTGCACTAAAAAAATAACTTTATAAATGGTCTTGAAGCATAATTACCATATTCTGTGTTAACTTGTGTCTATACATTTTATTTAAATTTATTTTATAATGCTACTTGTCTTTTTAACTTATGAGCTATAATAATTTACTAAAACCTATACTAAAACCTATACTTTCTGTATTTTAAGTCTATACCTTTGCATTGTTTGTTAGTATTCTTAATTCCTGACTAATGTAAAGTGCACTGCAATTTGTAAATGTGCACTGTAATCTGTAAACTACTTCACAATTAAGCCTGCCCTGTTATGCCTTCAGTGCATTGAATAACTATAACAAGCCTGTAAAAATAATTCTGTGACTTTACCCTTAACTAATGACTGAATAAGGTAATTACAAATAACTCTATCACTTTACCTTTAACTAATGACTGAATAATGTGAAGTTTGAGATTTGACTGAAATGCACAATGCCTTGACTATTACTACCTATTATTTAAATAAAAAGCCTGTAACAAAAACAATTCTGTTACTTTACCCTTAACTGATGACTGAATAATGTAATAAGCTTGTTACAAATAAGTCTGTCATCTTACCTTTAACTAATGACTGAATAATGTGAAGTAAATGTGAAGTAAGTTTTGACTGAAATGTACTTGTCTATACTGAACACACAACTGAATATGAATGTCATATTCTGAAACTTGAATGATATTTACATTCGCATCTACTGAACATTTAAAAATAGCTATGTATATTCTGGAAACTAACTAAACCAAAAGAATATATTTTGCCAGTGTTAACTAAACACTGGTAAAAACATAACTGAAACTGGTACATTATATTCTAACTAATAACATTGTTTGAAACATGAGAACATTGTCTAAAAACATAATACAATTCTCTGAAACATGAAAACATTTTAACAGTGTTATCTGAACACAAATAAAAAAGCATTGAAAAAATAACTGAAACACACAGTCAATTTCTGCTCCACAGTTCTTTGCCAATTTTGCTTTGCATTGTTCCAGTCACTGATCAAGTGAAGTAAGCTCTGTTTTAATGCTGGTGTCCTTTAATAGTTAGGCCTTTTAAACCTCTTCTTTTCATTTCTTGTTTGATTGTATTTAGTATCAGGTCCTTAAAACAACATTTGCATCTTTAACAATTATAATCTGATAGCACTGCTTATTGCCCTAACTTTATTTACATTTTCTGCATAAAATGCAGCTTTAACGTTTATAAACTGACAGCATTACTTGTTGTGCTGACTTTTACATTTTCTGCATAAAAATAAATATACATTTTTCTGCATGAAATAAACATAAGCTCTTGCAAGTCTGTAGACAAACAACACTTAATTTTGACATAAGAATTCTGCTATTTTCTTAAAAATCTAAAGTCCAAAGGCTTGCTATTACCTTTGACCTTTTAAACCCTGATAGCGTGAACCTGTCATGAATAATGAAATGTATGGTCTGCCGTCCTTTTTATTTTGAAAATTTGGTATGTCACTAGCAACATTAACCTGAGCTACAGCATACTTTTGATTATCCTTTGGGCTTGAACTTTGTACATTACTTACGTCATTTGCCCAGTCATTAACTATAGTGGGCTGCCTTGTATTTGAAAAGTTAACAATATTTAAATCAGTAACTTGTTTAGCTTTACTGGAAACAACTGCAACTAAGTTATTAATATCAGCGTTTACACGCTTGTGTTTCCATGTCCAGTATTTAGGACACTGTTTAAAAAAAATTTGACTGGTGAAGTCCGTTTTATTTCCTAAGGTCTTAGCTGTAGCAATTGCTTTTAACTTGATAGCTGTATCAAGTTTCTGAACTTATTTTAAATGAAAATCAAAGTAATAATGTAAGACTGTGCATTTTTGCACCTATATACACCCAGTTTTCTTGTGACCCTTATATTTTAACATACTGTTCAGCGAGTGAAACTCCACCCACTGTCTCACCATAACCGTTTCTTTAGCTGATGTCATTTAACTTTTTATTAGTACTAAATGCTGCAAAAATGTGTTATCAAAATGGAGGCCATATAACATAATTCAGCTTGCTAGCTGACTGTAATCTGAGCTCATATGCTTGGCAAACTGCCATTTCTGTACAAAACGGTCTGAAACTGATTACATAATGTACTCTTTTATACATAGGATCTGAATTTTTAACTGTGTTGTCACTTTCACAATGTAGCATTGACTTTAAAGGTTGCATTTTGTATACTAGCAAACATTACTTTGTCTCTGTCTATATTATAATGTTGTTTATGCATTGCAACACTTTAATACAAAGTTCTTAAACAAAACAATAATTTGACTGTTAGTTCTGATATACCTTAAAACATTTACCCTGTTTCCTTGACTGACTACACCCAATATGTCTGAGTACTTCTACTTTGTCAACTGAACTGGAATTTAATTTATCTTTAACCCATAAATCTGCATGTTTCTGTCATAACCAATTCTTTAAAATCTGTACATTTGCACATATCTTTTTACTGAAATCTAAACCAGTATATACAGAGCATTTACACCTTAGACTGTTAGCTGCCGTAATCATTGACATTTTCAATTCTGAAATTGTATATGTGCAGCTAAAATTGATTTGTCTTTAAATAATGAAATAACCTTAAACCATGACAGATTAATGCTCTGATCTTTACAGTTAGCTTTACTTAGCACTGAAGTCTGTTCTTCAGTTTGTCTGAAATATACTATCTGATCTTTGTTCATTCATTACAAATAGGACCTCGGTTCCTTGCTTGGAATCGATACGGCCGTTTCCAAGCTCATGCCAGCCAAAAACTGTCTCCCTCTCCTAGTTACAGATCTCATTTGCCACATTCCTAGTCAGACGTGCTAGCCATCTCTCTCAAAGCTAAGTAGAAAATTGCTATTTTTAAGACCGTTTCTATTCAAAATTGTTTACTTTTTAGTCAAGTTAGCCTTTTCTCACTGTCGCTAAACCTAGTTCTATTCCCTACCCTTTTCCTTGGTAATTTAAATTTTACAATTTTTGGTACTGTCCCTCTCTTCTGCCTTTGACAGGCCCTTCTTTACCACTTGTGGTATTTTTTAAATACTTCTCTGTTATTCTCTCCCTTTTTTCTACAGGATAGCCTTCTTGCCTTATGTCAGACAAAGCTAAGTTGGGATTTAAACAGTATAACAAGTGTGGACGTAAGATGCCTAACTCGGATACACATGCTCGTTGTGTCCACTGTTTGGATGTGGATCATATTAAAGCTGACTGTGACATTTGTGCTAGTTTTAGTAATCATTCACTAGCAGAATGTAAAAATAAACTTATCTTAAAAGGTTTACTCAAGACACCTTTTTCAGAGGCTGTATCTGTGTCGGAGGTCTCAGCCCCTCCAAAGACCAAAAACCATAAGGTAAAACTGAGTCACTCGGTTCCTATCTCCGTCAGTTACAGAACTGAGTTGGCTCCATATTTCACCAGTGCTCTCGATGCAGACCTCTTAGGCACCAGGCACTGTGTCTTCTCCCTCGGTGCCGTCCATAATATTCACCCCTATTTCGGTTCCGACCTCGGCACCATGGACTTTGGTGCCGTCCTTGGATCCACCATCAGCTCTGATGACTGTACCTGCTTTGGCACCATCCCTGGCCACGGTGCCAACCGTTTCTTTGGCTCCAAAACTCAAATACCTGCCAATGACAAGATACTCTCCAACTTATGATCCTTTTTTGGGTCAGAGGTTTAGCCCCTTTCTAGAAAGACCTGATTCTCCTTCAGCAGCTTCCTTTAGAGCCACTAGGAGTTTTTCTGAATTAGATCTAGTGTGGGTTATGGACCAGCTTCTGGCAGCTATGGGATTGCCCATTCCAGCTAAACCTTCCAGCCCCCTTGGCTCGGAATCCTTTACTACTTCTTCCTCTGTTTATCCTCCTCCGGCCTCTGCCCAGATCCTGGAGATCTTGGCACTTTTGTCCACATTGGTGCATACGGTCTCGGTTCTGACAGCAGTGTTTCTCCTGTTGACACCGTCCACCTTGCTACATCAGCTCTGGTGGAACCAATGCTCTCCTGGAGCAGTGCTTGGACCGTCCGTACCTTGGTACGTAGCCCAGCGCCTATTTTCTCACTGGTGCTGTCTATTCCATGGCTCCAACGGCTTCCAGTTCTCTCAGAGCTACTCATCGGAGGTGGGCTCCTCAGGGCGAGGTGTGACCCTGGTTCTGAGGTTGTCCCTCCCGGTTCCGGACTCCCATCCCTCCTCAGGTGGGCCTGCTGTACAGGTAGTGGACTCGCAGTCAGCACCAATGACATCCGTATCAGAACCCTCCCCTAGCATGCACCTCTCCCAACCCTCTATTTCGGGACCCTGGGCATGGGAGTCACAAGAACCCTCTTTGAAGGGAACCCCTTCTCCGGAGTCCTCCTCAGAAGATCCCACTGGGTAGCCACCGCGGAAGAAATGGTGCAAAAGGAAGCACCTTGATTCACCGGAGGAATCCATCATCGAAGACACTGACTGTAATGAGGGGGAAGGGTCCCCATGGTCTCCCCCAGATGACATCTCATTTGGAGACATTCTCAAAATCCTCAATCAGTGGGGAGACTGGAAGCCCTCTAACCCTTCTTCTGAGGAATCAGTGTTCCTGCAGGCCTTCCGTGCCCAGCCATCTACTTCCTGGGTGACTCCACTGGCAGATGACCTTGTTAAACTCATTGTGCAGCATGCCTGGAAGGCCCCGGACAATGTAGAACCTGTCCCTCATAGGCCAGACAACATTTTATCAACACCGGAAGACCAGTCCCACTGGTCCAAGCAGTTGACAGTTGATTCTATGGCCGTGGCGACAGCCACCAAGAGTGAACTGGCAGCAGATAGTTCCACCATCCATCCTCCAAACAGATAGCCCTGGACCGTGGACAGACTAGGGGAAATGGACCTATGCTTCAGCGACCTTCACCATTCGGTCGCTGAACTATCTGGCACACTTTACTCGCCTCCAAAGAGACCTAATTTCTGAGGTATCTTCCTCTTTGGCAGAGGTACTGCCTGATGAGGTGCATGATACTGTTGCCTTGCAGCTAGCTACCCTTGAATCCATCTCAAACTCCTCGATGCATTTGATATCTCACTCCACCGAGGGGGCAGCTCGAGCTGCCGCATCAGGTGTTGTCATGCGACATAATGCTTGGATGTGGTTGTTTGACTTTGCAGACCCCTTTAAATCTTCCTTTGTCAATGCACCTGTTGACGAATCTGCACTTTTTGGACCCAAAGTATGAGACACACTTGCACGTAGTGAGAAAGACAGAAAAACCTTGTCGGCTGTGGGCATATGCTTTTCCAACCCCAGAGGTTCTTCTCCAGGAACCTGAAGGGAGGAAAAATGTGGTTCAAGAAATCCCAAGGACCTTCAACCCCGGGGCAGAGGGGGCAACTCATATGGAAGATGCCCCTTTCGGGGTAGAGGAGGTCTGCGTAACCAGGGCGCTAGAGATTCTTTTTCTGGCAGACCCTACCACAGCTCCTGAGCAGGGGCCCGATTGCTTTCCTCTGGAAGCAGTCGGGGTTGTTTTTCTCTGCATCTACCAGCCTGGCATCTTATTACTACCGATGTTTGGGAGCAGAGAATAATATCCAGAGGCTACCAAATACCATTCAATTTAGCTCCCGGACCCATCAAATGAATTCCTGATGTACCATCCAATCAGAGGGAATTAGCAGCCTTAGAAATAGAAAAGCTGCTAAGAAAAAGTCATCCAACCAGTCCCACCAGACCAGAGAGGATCCGGGTTTTACTCCAGTCCCTGTCTTTTTGGCACTAAAAAGAACCTTGAGACCAATCCTGGATCTCAGCCTATTGAACAAATTTATCAAACCTCAAAAATTCCGGATGGTCACGATGCAGTCCTATCTTCCCTTCCTAGGGAGGGACAACTGGATGTGCTCTATAGACCTCCAGGATGCGTACTACCACATAAAGATGGATCACTGCTCCCGGAGGTTTCTCCACTTGTGGCTGGGAGCCAATAACTACCAGTTCAGGGCACTGACATTCGGTCTCTTGACAGCCCCTTAGAGTGTTCACCAAATGTATGGCAGTTGTGGTAACTCATCTTCGACTACAAGGATTTCAGGTGTTTCCCAATCTAAATGATTGGCTCCTTACTGCTCTGACCAGGAATCTCCTAATCTGCAGCCTCTCTTCCACTCAAGGTCTTGCTCTTTGCTTGGGGATTATAATCAACAAGTATAAATCTCAAATGTCCCCAACGAAGACAATGGAATTTATTAGAGCGGTCTTCGACACAGCATCCTGTCAAGCTTCTCTTCCCCCCTCTCAGGCTTTCAAAAATAAGACACCAAATTCAAGACCTTCTTCCTCAGACCTATACCAGAATGTCTTGTACTGCAACTCTTGGGTTCCATGGCGGCTGCCATTATGTTAGTACCACTGGCGAGACTGCACATGAGAATCCTACAGTGGCTCCTTTCCGCACAATGGTCATTGCTAACTCACCCACTCGACCACATGATACATCTTACAAACTGTTGCAAGGAAAAAGAAGTTACGTCTTACCATAACATTCCATCAGTATTGTTGATCCTCGTTCAGTCCTTACATGTGGGTATCGGTTCCGACCTCAGAACCGAGCTGGCCATCTTCCAAGCTTGCGCCAGCTACAAACTCTCCAGCTAAAAACTCTTACCCCAGAATTCCCCTCTCGCTGTTACCTCAGATTGAGTTTTCAAGTCAAAAGAAGGTAGAGGCTACCTCTGGTCAAATGACCTAACAGAACTGGATGGTGAGATCCACTAGAAGCCAAAGGAGTGGGGCTCGTAATGACTGAATGAGGATCAACAAAACAGATGGAATGTTATGGTAAGACATATCTTCTTTATATGATATTGTTAATCCTCATTCAGTCCTTAGCTACCTCTATTCCTGGAGGCTCTAATGGAAGGACATTCTGGAGCACCATAGAACCAAAAGATGCTCTTCCCCTGGAGGCCAAATCCAATTTGTAATGATTGATGAAGATATGTGGAGTTGCCCAAGTTGCAGCTGCACAAATGTCATGTAAAGAGGCTCTGGCATGGAAGGCAACAGAAGTTGCCACTGACCTTGTAGAATGAAGGTAATGGAATATTATGTTTTCTATAAATGAAGGTTACGCAGTCTTTTAACCATTTAGCCAATGTGACCTTAGCAACAGCGCATCCTAACTCTAGGTCCAGTATAGGCCAAAAATAACTGGTCTGATTTACGAGAAGCCTCAATCCTGTTCAAGTAGAAGCAAATTTGCCTGTGAATATCTAGGGTATGTAGGCAATACTCTCCTCTGTTTGAATGATTGGGGAAGAAAACTGGCAATTCAATGGTTTGATTAATGGACATTTCAGAGATCACTTTTGGCAGAAAGGAAAGATTAGTTCTCAATGACACTCTATCTTTATGAAAAATCAAATATGGTCTCTTGATGCATAAGGCTTGAAGCTCAGAGATACGTCTGGCAGAAGTAATGGTGACCAAAAACAAGGTTTTCCATGACAAATATTTGAGGTCACAAGAAGAAGCTGGTTCAAAAGGAGGCATTGTCAAAGCTTGTAGGACTAATGACAGGTCCCATGGTTGAGTAGGTTCTCCAAAAGGGGGTCTTAGATGATTCACTCCTTTTATGAAAGTCTTGCATAATTTGTGTGACATAAGAGAAGAGTCTTGGACACCATCATGAAAATTAGATATTGCAGCCAAATGAACTCTAATAGTAAAGGCAGATAGTAGGACTGAAAGAGGGTAGACAGATATTCCAGTACTATCGACACTGGTGCTGAAAAAGGATCTACTTTTTTTCTTTCAGCCAAAAAGTGAATCTTTTCCACTTGCTGAGATATGTAATTCTGGTGGAAGACTTATGAGATGCAATAAGAATGTCACGTGCTGGCAAAGATCGATCATTTTGCCTGGCCAAACCACCGCCATGTTGTCTGATTGTATCGCAGTAGTCCCAGACGGCAGCAGGGGATGGAATGCTTGCAATGCCAGAAGCACCACCCTCCGCTCTAGAATATTTATATGCAGATGGGCCTCCATTTCAGACCAAGTACCTTGGATGGTCTGTCCCTGAAATAGCCCCCCCTGCCCCATCAGGGAGGCGTCCGTGGTCACTGTAGCCTTGGGCTGTTGGGGGGGGTGAGACCACTGTGACGGATTGTGCGCCATCCACCAATTTAGATCTTGTTTGCACCTGTGAGTTACCCGAATCTTGGCTGAAAGAGGGTACTCAAAGGGATACCACTGCGTGAGCAGTAGCCATTGTAGACGCCTCATGTGAAACCTGGCCAGGGGGACAATTGTAATCGAGCCTGCCATGGAACCCAACAACTGGGGAACAGAATGAGCTGTGTATTCTCCCTTGAAAGGATTGGAATCAGTTGCTGCTTTATCCTTAGAATTATGTGCTCTGGAATGGATGCTCTGCAATTCTTTTTATTCAAGATGATCCCTATGAATTCTGTGGACTGAGATGGGGTGAGATTGGATTTTTGCCAGTTTATGGTTATGCCTAGCCTTTCTGCAGTGAGGAGAGAGTATGCCAGGGCTTCTTCCAATAGATGTCTGGTGGGGGCGGAGATGAGCCAGTCATCTAGGTATGGAAACACCTGGAATCCTTGTAGTCGCAAGTGAGCTGTGATGACTGCCATGCACTTTGCGAACACTCTGGGGGGTGTAGAGAGTCTGAAAGGCAGTACTCTGAACTGGTAATGACTGGCTCCCGCATGGAAGCAAAGAAATCTTCTTGGTCTGTCCACTTTTATGTGGTAGTACACATCTTGAAGATCTATCGAGCACATCCAAAAAGCGGAATGACAATCCAGAATTTCTGTACTTTTACAAACTTGTTCAATACATTGAGATCCAAAATTGGTCTCCAGTCCCCAGTTTTCTTTGGCACCAAAAATAGTCTTGAGTAGAATCCGGATCCTATCTGGTCTGGAGGGACTATTTGGATGACTGTTTTTGTTAGCAGCTTTGAAATCTCTAACTCTGCTTCTTCCCTTTGACTGGGTGGAATGTTGGGTAAGCTTGTTAGGGGAGCAGGACAAAGTTCGAAGGTGATATGATAACCTCTGGTTATTATCCTTTGTACCCAAGAATCGATGGTAATTGTTAGCCAGGCAGAAGGGTACAAAGAGAAATGACCCCAACCACATCCGGCGGAAAGCAGTTGGGCCACTCTTCAGGAGTGCTGGTAGGATTGGCCAGGGAAAGAATCCCTGGAGCCCTGGTTACACGGACCCCCATTGACCCCCCCCCCTCTGTCTTCCCTGAGAGTTTCCCCCTCTGCCTCTAGGGAGAACTCTGCCTGAGTGTCACAGAAAGACTTTTTGTGCCATATCTTCCCACTCAATGGACTTTCTCCAGAAACCAGAAGAGGGGAAGAATAATGGACACCCACAGCAGAAAGGGTTTTAATGTCCTGTTCACTTAATGTCCTGTTCACATCTGGCCAGTGTGCTTTTAACCTTGGGTCCGAACAATGATGAGGCTTCGATGGGAGCATTGAGAAAGGAAACCTTGAAGGGTTCCATGAAATTACACAAGCGCATCCAGGCATGTCGTCTCAGAACAATGCCTGAACCCGTCGCTCTAGCTGCTCCTTCTGATGTGTGAGATATCAGGTGCATGGAGGAGTTATTTATCGATTCGATGGTGGTGGCTAGCTGAGAGGTCACTTTGTCATGGACCTCATCAGACACAGCTCCAGCCAAAGTTTGACAGCTCAGAAATTAAGTCTCTTTGAAGCCTGGTAAATTGTGCCATATAGTTCAGAGACCTGACTGCAAAGGCCGCTGATGCAAAAGTATGCTTCCCTATTCTGTCCAGAGCCCGGGACTCTTTGTTGGGCAGATGGACAGTCTGGTTTTCTTCTGCCAGGTCCTTTTTAGTTGCAGCCTCCACCACCACCAAAGTATCTACAGGAAGACCTTTGGACCAATGGGGATCAGTAGCAGGAGGGGACAAAATTTTATCTGGCCTTTGGAGAATGGCCTCAATGGAGTCAGGAGCCTTCCATGCATGCTGCACGATGAGCCAGACAAGTTCATCAGCAGGTGGAGTAAGGAGATAGGGGGCTGGGAACAAAAGGCCTGCAGGAACACACTCTTCAGAGGTCAGGTTAGAGGGCTGCCAGTCACCTCTCTGTTTAAGGATTTCAAGGATATCACCAAAGGATACCTCAGAGGGTGATCGAGGGGACCCTTCCCCATCATCAAAGTCTGTGTCTTCAGTAAGGGACTCTCAAGCTCTTTTGATGATCTTCCTCAAAAGGAGAAGCTGGGGAAGACCACTCAAAAGGGGTCTCCTGTGGGAGTATGTCCTAAGGCCCTTGCACCCAGTGTCTGCTTAGGAGCGGCTTGTGTACATTGCGGTCCAGAGGAGGGCGGGGAGAGTGATAGCACAGGATCGCCAACTGACGCCAGAGCCTTTTCTATAAGCTGGAAGGCCGGTCCACCTGAAGAGGGATGGGGGCCCAGGGCAGGGGTCACCCCCTCACCTAAGTGGCTCAGCCTGCCGACTCAGAGTCCCTGGATGGCTGTGAAATGTAAAAGTACGTACTCCACAACTGACATCCTGGCCCGTGACAAGGCTCTCCTGCCACAAAGGCAACTGCGGCTCCTTAGTGAGGTCCATAAAAAGAACTGTAGTGGGGGAAGACTGTACTATATCAAGGGGCTTCAAAGGCAAAGAAGGAGGAGAATAAGTAGGGGTCTTTGGTAAAGGGTGATCACCTCCAAAGGAAGGATAGGTCCTGGGGGGGCAGGGGGGTGGGATACCTCTGGCCAAAAGCACTTGATCCACACGACGCAACGCATCGTGTTCAGAGATGCTTCTAGCAGATTTCACAGACATGGCTGAGGGAGAGTCAGGTCTATCCAAGGACGGAACAAACTATGTGCCCACCACGGAGGTGGTCTGCACTGAGAACAACGGAGCTGTAATGGACTGAACTACTGGTGTCTGCACCGAGGAAATTATTGGTGCTGAAGGCGTGGTCTGCACCGACAATGAGGTTGGTACCGAAGTGGTTTTCGGTGCTAAGGCCTGAGCCGAAAACATCGGTGACGAAAACTGAATGGTCGGTACTGAGAGGGTAGTCTGTGCCGGGTAAGTTGTCGGAGCCGAAAAGGAAAGGGGCATCGAAACATCGACGCCACAACAGTCTGCATCGACTGGACAGTTGTTACTGGTAAGGGAGTCTGAATCGAGGAACTCCTCGGTACCGATGCGGTATGGGGCACACCAGTCGGTTCCGAGGTCTCAGATGGAGCAGATAGCCTCGGTCCCGAAGGTCTAGGCACCGAAAGCGCTGAAGCCGAAGAAGTCAAATCTGAACTGGAAAGCTTAGCTTTCTTGGGTCTCTGTTCTGTTCCTGAGGGTCCCCAGCTGAGGACGAAGGAAGAGACTTGGCCTTTTTATGTTCATCACTCTTTTTCTTATGGGATCTTGGAGGGATTGAAGTTTCCGACCCAGAAATAGCCTCTGAAAAAGGAGATTTAAGTAGCCCCTTCAATATTAATTTATTTTTTCTCTCAATTAATGTCCTGTTAGAGAAATTCTTATAAATCCCGCAAGGCGGGTCAACTGTTAAATGAGGCATACCCAAGCAATAGACATGCAGGGAATGTGCATCTGAAGTAGGTAATTTATGTCCACAGTCTAAACATCTAAACCCTGGGCTACCTTTTTTAGCTGTCATGTTTGTTAAGGAAAGAAAGAAAAAAACAGAAAAATACCAGCAATGGTACAAGAAATACCCGAAGGTAAGAAGGAAAAGGGGGTTTATGAACAACGGTAAAACAGGAATTACCTCATGGTAAAAAGAGAGGAAAGGAGTTGAAAAGGATTCAGAAAAAGGGTAGTCGCTAAATGCGATAAGGTAAGAGATAACTATCTAGTAACTTTTTTTTGTGAAAAAAAGCTGTCTTAGAACTTAGTATGAAGAAAAATACTGTACTTAGCTCAAGAGAAGTAGCTTGACACGACCGAATAGCGCTGCGGCAAATGAAATCTGAGGTAGCGGAGAGGGAAATTCTGAGTAAGAGTTTTTAGCTTGAGAGTTTGTAGATGGCGTAAGCTTGGAAGATGGCCGGCTTGGTTCCGAGGTTGGAACTGATACCCACATGTAAGGACTGAACGAGGATTAACAATATCAGATAAAATGTTATGGTGGATGAAGCCACAAATGAATCTTTGGTGTCGACCGTTCTGTCTTCCCCAGCCCACGGCCACGGTGACCACGGACGCTTCCCTGTTAGGGTGGGGGGGCATTTCCAAGGAAAGACTGTCCAAGGCACCTGGTCCCCCATGGAGGCCAATTTGCACATAAATGTCCTGGAACCTGAGGGCAGTTCTCTTAGCATTGCAAGCGTTCCATGCAGCCCTACCCTCTGGGACCATTGCAATTCAGTCAGACAACATGTCAGTCATCTGGTATATCAACAAGTAAGGTGGAACCAGGTCTTACCCCCTATGTCAGGAAGCCATGACGATTTGGCACTGGGTGATAGCTTCCAACTGCTTCCTTATAGCAACACACATTCCCGGAGTTCCAACCTTACTGCGGACAATCTGAACAGGAACATCCTGATGCCTCACAAGTAGTTCCTCAACCCTGTAACAGCGGATCGGCTATTCCAATGCTGGGGCAAGCCTTGCTGCCATCTGTTTGCTTCCCCCCAAACTATAAATGCAGAAGCTACTTTGCCCTGATCCCCCCTCGGGGAAGCACAGAGGGACGCTCCAATGCACGATTGGCCACCGGGTCTACTGTATGCCTTTCCCCCGTTTCCCCTCATTCCAAAATTTCTCCAGAAAGCTCAGAGGTTGAGAAGCAAAGTAATCCTCATTGCCCCCTACTGGCCCTGTCAAGTCTGGTTCCCATTTCTATGGCCTCATCTGATTCACAGCCCGTGGATCCTGGATGATTCCCAAAACCTGTTATCTCATCTTAGGAACTGATTCGCCTGAACCTGCACAGTCTTAAGCTCACAGCTTGGTTCCTCCACTTCCAATGATTGCCAGGCTGCCTGACAAATTCTTCTGGCTTCACAAAAACCTTCCAGTAGGAAAGTTTATTCTAGTAATGGACTAGGTTCTCTGTTTGGGCCAAAGATCAGAACTTAGACCCTTTCTCTATGCCTATTTAACAATACATGCAGGGAGCCTCAGCTTCAACGATCACTGTACATTTACCAGCTATTGCCAATTTTCATAATGGTCTTGATAATTCTTCAATTATGTCACACCGCCTATGCAAGACCTTTTTGAAAGGAGTATTACATGTTAATCCTCTGGTCAAGCCTCCCTTAGAACCCTTGGACTTGACTTTGGTACTTTAAACAGGTTCTCCTTTCAAGCCCTTTGATTCATGTGATTTGAAATTTTTGTCATGGGAAACCTTACTTCTAGTAGCACTTACCTCAGTGAGAAGAGTATCTGAGCTGCAGGCCTTGAGTGTCAAGAGTGCTTACTTCATCTTCTACATGGATAGGGTGTTGCTTCATACCAACCCTTCTTTCTTGCCCAAGGTCATCTCTGGCTTTTCCATTAACCAATCTATTGACCTACCAGTTTTCTTCCCTCAGCATTCTAACAGAGGGGAGTACCTTTTGCACACCCACCCTTGATGTGCATCAGCAGCTTTGTTGTTACTTGGACAGGAATAAATCTTTCAGGAAAACAGATCAATTGTTTGTGGCCTTTGCAGGACCCAGATTGGGTAAACCTGTTTCCAAAGTAACTTTATCCTCCTGGCTTAGAAACGTCATTACCTTTACCTACCAACAGAATAAGCTATCCTTACCTTCCAGAATAAAGGCTCATTCTACCAGATCTATTGCTACTTCTATAGGATTTCATTCCAGAGTCTCTATGGATGATATCTGCTCAAGAGCCAGTTGGGCAAGACCTCATACCTTTATATCTCATTACAAATTGGATTTGGCCTCCAGGGGATGAGCATCTTTTCGTTCTATGGTGCTCAGGAATATCCTTCCTTAGGGCCACCGAGGACTCAAGTAGCTGGGGACTCGGTCCTATTTGGAATGAATGAACAAAGATTTACAACATCAGATGAAGTTATGTCTTACCATAATGTTCCATCTGTGCTGTAGATCTTTGTTCGTTCATTACCTCCCACCCTCCTTCCCCCTGCCTGGACTCCTGGTGGACTTTAGCAACTCCTGGTTAGGGTATTTGCTCAGACAGAGCCTCCTACTATTTTTTCTATTACTACATCTATTATCTAAGGGTGGGCAACCTCGATCTGGAGTAACTAGGAGAGGAGCATTATGGGTAGGTCTTAGCTGACAGCTGGCCTGAGCTTGGAAACGGCTGTACCGGTTCCAAGGATGGAACCGAGGTCCCATTTTTAATGAATGAACAAAGATCTACAACACAGATGGAACGTTATAGTAAGACATAACTTCTTTTTATTTATGTACTTTGATTCCTTTCCTGTAGTGCAAACATTGTACTAATTGAAGTAATGTGAATGGGAGACGCTGCTTGCATGTTATGTATGTTGACTCTGCTGACATTTGCAATGTTGAATACTGCAACATACTGCTGTATTTTGAATGGTATGTATTACCTTCTGAACATGTGTACGTGAAACTGTACTACAAATGAAATTATGTTGAACTGCATGTGCTGAAGTATGTATGTTTAAACTGGCATTAGCCTGCTTGTGTGACATAAATCTTTTCTGTAACATTTGTGAACTAACTTTAACATTTTTAAACTTAAACCAGAAATGTATTGACATTTTAACTGTACCAGCGTTATTTGACATGTTGCATGCAAAAAAAAAAAAAAAAAACTTTAAGTAAAGTCTTACATAACTGTATGGCTTTGAAGGAATGTGAGTTGTCTGTTTTTTATAAACCTTTTGGTTGCTTTTTGACCTTTATGACATCACTCTAGAAACATGAAAGTCTGTGGAAATATCTTTTATGTTTTGAAGGAAACTGGTCTGTTGAAGTTGTGTGAGGCTTTCCTGAAGGAAACACTGGTGCTGTGCAATTTAATGCTGTCTTAATGAGAAACTGTCATGCTGTAATTCTCAGCTTATTCTGTATAGAGTTTACAGCTCTATTTATGGAAAAAAACACTGGTATGATGCTTGAAAAGTCTGTTATGAAACAGTTGCTATCACTTTAAACTGTTAATGAAACTTTGAAATTATTGCCATAAAACTATACTTGAAAAAAATACTGCATCTGTTTTGTTGAAGTTTTAATGGAGTGCTGCACTTTAATGAAAACAGTGTTATTTATAGTCTAGAACACGTGAAGTTAAACGACACACTGCAAGTTTGTAGATTTCTGTAGAACACACACAGTGTAACCAATTTTGGAAATGAACAATACTTTCACTGAAAGGGTGGTGAGACTTGCCTGCTGACATAAACAGTCACTGTGAACTTAAGAAAATATGCAGTACTGAACAGTGGATGGTTACAGCTGCTTGCTGGGTTGTGAGAAGTATATCTCTGTCCCTAGACAGCAGGTCACGTTGGACGCCATTGTAAGATTTGATAATGCAGTACTGTATCTTAATTAGCTGGAAACACTGTATGCCATGAGACTTAGAAACAAAAGTCTTAATTACCCAAGCTTGTGCTTCAAAAGGTGTCAGTCTCTCCCTTATGAACCAAGTCTTGTGCACTGTTCAGCATAAATTCTCCAAACACTGTAGTTCACTTAATAAGGTTTTATTAGACGTTCACAATATACGAATACTGTCTCTCTTAAAAGTTCTGATAAACAATTCAAGTTGCTGTACATCATTCTGATTGTCCCGAACAACATAAACTGACATAGTCTCTAGATGACCTGTTTTCTGTAGTCATAGTTGAGTGTTGGACATAATGTTCCTCTATTGACTATATCCACCCCCTAATCCTTGATCCTCAGGCTATGTCTTGTTTTTAGCTTAACTTATCTCTTAATTCTTTTCTTGAGAAAAGAATATAACATGTACTCTCTGCAATCTTCCCCTGACAAACTTATATTTCAACAAGGTCAACATTCAGTGGAAGATTTTGTTTCTGCTTTGTAAAATCTATGCATAAATTTCCTAGCCAGCAAGGTCAACATTCAATGAAAGATTCTTTGTTTCTGCTTTTTAAAATATACGCATAAATGAAACACCATTTCTCTGTACAATGAAAAACCCTGATCTAATAAAGTCAGTGAACGTGTAGTGGTTAGTTCTATATTTGAGTCTTCTGTTTATGTCCTAATTGTAATAAATTAAGGTCAGCTAAGAATTTAGCTATAGCTTTGGATATGAGTTGGACAGTTTCAGATAAAGTCCCCCAAGTATAATGGCATGTTTGTTTTGTGGTATGTTAGCCATAATATTTTGCATTAGAGTTTGGAATTTGGCTAAGGAGGAGGATGACTGTATATACGCCATGGTTAGGTATAGGTCATTACTGGACTTAGATGGTAGTCTGGCCATCTGCCAGTTAATTTCATGGTTTGTTGTAGTATTGGACTGGGTCACTATAGAGCAGTTAAGGGTAAAGTTGTATAGGAGTACTGCCACTCTACTTGCCCTATTAAGTGGGCAGGCATCAAATATGTATTTGTATCTTGGGAAGAAGTGGTGAATGTTGAGGTGGTTTTTTTTAGCCAGGATTCTGTGATTTCAACTATTTCTGGTGTATATGGCGAAAAAGGCACTGATTTTGGTCTACCCAGTTTCAAATTATTTTGGTATTAAGTAGTGTGCCAGTAAGAGTATTGTTTTGATGTGGTAAAAGAATATTTGAAGACTACTCAGATTAGATACTGAAAAATGCTAGTGAGATTAATAAAAAGGTGAAGATGTTGATGGAAACTAGTGAGAATATTGAAGGAATGAAAGCTTTGAACATCGTTGAGTTGCTGCACCTGTGGTTATCGTGGAAGGAAATGGATGGTCTAGTTAGTAAAGAGATGGAATGGGGTATGCATTTCATTTAAATTCACTAATTCTTTTACAGATGAACTAGTAACAAATGGGTTGATTTATAAGCATTTTAGTTTTGTGGAAAAAGGAGCAGTTTTGTACCTACCATAAATGTAGATGTTAGAGTGTTCATCCTGCTGCAGTCATCACACTTGGGTTATCCTGTCGTCAGGCGGTCCCGCAGTCGGCCAGAATTCCAAAGTCTTGGTCTGACGGTTGCTGTCGCCTCATCCCTGACGTCAGTGCGCCAGGGGTATGTATAATGCAACCGACGCCATTTTCTTCAGTTTTTCTCGCCCCAGATGTCAGGTGCCCCCAAAAAGGTGATCAGAATTAGTACCAAATGGAGTGAACACTGCACAAACACAAAATCCCTTCAGCTATAAGCAAATACATCAGTAAGGCATAGCAGAGATTTAGCCAGTAGATCAGAGGGGATGGAGGGATGGTAACCTGGACTGCAGCAGGGTGAACACTCGAACATCTACATTTATGGTAGGTACAAAGCTGTACTATGTTCATCGTGTTACCCTGCTGCAGTCATCACACTTGGGTTGAATCCCAAAGCTAAGGTAGGGGTGAGGTATCATAGAGGGTTAGTGGAGGCAATAAGGCCATGCAGAACTGCAGTGGCGAAGCCCACCCTGGACTTAGAGTAAAGAGGTAAGTTATAGTGTTTGGATAGTGTTTGGTGAAGGTGTGTACAGAACTCCAAGTTGCAGCTTCTACAATTTCCTTGGTTGGAACCCCCCTGAGAAAGGCTGTAGAGGTAGCTGTTGCCCTGGTAGAGTGGGATCTAATGGTAGCAGGAATTGGTTTCCTATGATGGGTATAACAGAACCGTATGCAATGACCCATCCATGTAGAAATGGTTTGCTTGGATATAGCCCTCCCTTGAGAAGCTGTAGCATAGGATACAAAGAGCTGGTCAGTTTTTCTGAAAGCCTTAGTTTTATCCAAGTAGTAACGAAGCTGCCTGTGAATGTCCAAGGAATGCAGGAGTCTCTCACCTTTGTTCTGTGGATTGGGGAAGAAGGTGGGTAGGTGGATGGTTTGATTTAAAGCTACACTGGAAACCACCTTAGGCATAAAGGAAGGATTAGTTCATAGAGAAACTCTGTCTTGATGAAAAATGAGGAAAGGTTCCACTGCCATTAGTGCCTGTAGTTCTGAGACTCTCCTAGCTGAAGTTATTGCCAGGAGCAGGGCAGTCTTCCAAGATAGGAACTGAAGGTCTACAGAGAAAGCTGGTTCAAAGGGAGGTAGCATTAGTTTTTCCAGAACAAAGTTGAGGTCCCATGTTGGTGTAGGAGCTCTCCTAGGTGGTCTAATGTTTTTTGCCCCTCTGAGGAACTGCCTTAGAAGAAAATTTGAAAATAAAGGTGGATTTGTGTCGTAGTGAGCTGAAATAGCTGAAGCATGGATTTTAATTGAGGAAAAGGAAAGTCCTTTGCGCAACATCTCAGCTAAATACTGCAGAATGTGAGGCATGTGAGGATGAGTTGTGTCTTGGCCTTTAGCTTGGTTCTAGGCACAAAACCTTTTCCATTTGTCCGAGTAAGCCTTCCTGGTGCTTGGCCTCCTGGCTTCCAGAAAATCACTTTTTTCCAAAGGGCTCAAATTTGTTCCAAATAAGAAGGCAGATATTAGTAAGGTATTAATAGACCTAAAATTATTTTTAAGAAAGAAAAATTTCGAGCTTTTGTTCCATGGACAGAATTCTAATGGGCCTAGAACAGAAGAACTAAGGAAAAGGAGCATATATAACCCCCCCTTCACCCACAACTGAAGAACTTTGAGGCCCTTATGGAAAAGAAATTAAGGATAGAACTCCCTAAGAACAAAATTATATATAATCTTACTAAAGAGGAGAACAATTTAAGGGATTTAAGGAGTGACTCATCAATAAGAATTATTAAGCCAGATAAAGGGGGTGGGACAGTTATTATGGATCAAATTACATATGAAGCAAAAATGATGGATATACTCGAGAATTCGGAAAGATATGTTAGGGCATCGATTAATGAAATAAATATAGGGAATAAAAAAATATACTTGATGTTAAATGACTTACTGCTGGAAGGCTCCATCAGTTTGCAGACTTTCAAATATCTCTATGTAGAAAAAACAAAAGTTCCTACAATCTTTGGAGTGCCTAAGGTGCACAAAAAATGTTGGAAACCCACCATTGAGACCCATAGTGGCCTCAGGGGGTTCAGTTACGGCACCTTTGGCCAAATGGTTAGATGTTAAACTAAAGGATTTATCCATGGAAGGGCATGGTGTGGTTAAAGACTCTTGGGATTTTTTACGGAATTTAACACATGAGATTTATGATAAAAATATTACTTTTATTACGATATATATAGTTGACTTATGGTGAAGGTATGAAATGGTTTGAAGAGGCTTTAGTAAAATATGGAAAGTTTAGCAATAATGATTTTTACCTTATTTTAACGTTGATGGAGGTGGTCCTAATGAATAATTATATCCATTAAGAAGGCAAATTCTTTAAGCAAATCAAGGGGGTAGCTATGGGGGCGAGATGTGCCCCCATATATACCAATATCATTTTGTCCACTTGGGAGGACAAATATATTATCAATTTTGAATATACTCACTGTTGGAAATTTTATAGGCAGTACTTGGATGACATGTGCTTCCTATGGGTGGCATCAGAGAATGAATTCTTGGCATTTTTTAAACATATTGCAGAATCAACTGAGTTTTTGGATTTCACCTATCAGCTTGACAAGAGCATTTTAAACTACCTTGATATTTCTATAGGGAAGGGCGATGAAGGTTTCTTTTCAAAAATTTTTAGGAAGGAAACCTTCTCGAACTCTTATTTAGCTTATAATAGTGCCCACCCTTACCACCAGAAAAAATCAAGGGACAATATGTAAGGGGAAGCAGAATGACATTGATTCAGACTTTAATGAAGAGTGCATGAAGTTACGTGAAATGTTTAGTGCTAGAGGATATCCCTCTAAATTGATAGAGACAGTGGAAAAAGAGGTTAGAATAGGGAGGCAGGACAAATTTAAACCCATTTTGGGTGATAAATGTGGATGGAATAATGGAGAAGTAATTTTGTGGGGAAGCTGTAAAGATAAGGAAAATTTTAGAGGAAGAATGGAGTAGATTTAAAGAAATTTCAGACCTTGAAAGTATATTTGTTTTCCCCCTAAAATGTACTTGTAGAAGGGGGGAAGAACTTAAAAACCATTTTGGAGGGTAAAAATGCAATTAATTTAGTTAGAAATGGAAAAGTAGGTACTTTTAAGTGTGGACGATGTTCCCAGTGCTCATTTATTTGCACTAAGGAGACTATCTACATTAGTAGTAGGGAGTTTTTGATTCAGAGCAGACATTTCGCGAATTGTGAAACCAGTGGGATAGTTTACATAGGGTTATGTGACCACTGTGATGCGTTCTATGTGGGAAAATCAGAAAGGAAACTGAAAAATAGAATCTATGAGCACAATTATAAAATAAGAACAAAATGCACTACTAATGCACTTTATAGACATAAAACACGCTGCCAGGAATCAAATTTTAATTTTTTTGTTTTAGAAGTGGTGGAAAAGGATGCAAGGGGAGGTTTATGGGAAACCTCTATAGAATATAAAGAACTGTTGTGGCAATTATCCTTGGAAGCCAATAAACCCCCAGGTCTAAATGATATGATTTCACTTGCTCCAGTGTTAAAGATGAGAGCAGCAAAACTTGTATTTGTTTTAAAAGACTTTTGCTCTTGGTATTATTTCTTTTCTTTCATGTGTAGTACATATCATGTATATACATTGTATTTCTTGCTATTCCTACCTGACTTATTTTTATATGTATTGAATTGAAGAATTGAAGATGCCATTGTTACAATTTTAAATTATTATGGGTATTATATAAAGTTTTTAATATGGTTTTAACATGCATTTAAAATGATTAATTATAGAATATATTATCAAAGAAGTAGTATTTTTAGGGCTGTGTTAAATGAAAATATGGGGTTGTTTTTCTTTTAGGTTAGGTGTATGTATGTATAAAGGGAAGGATTGGTTATATGAATTAATTAATTATTTAATTATTTTATTGTTTTATTGAATAATTTTAGATAGTTAACTTAATGATATATAAAGCTGGGAGTGTTGTATGATATGCATTCTGTTCATCTGAAGAAGTCATTCGAAACGAAAACGCTTGTTGGTTTTGAAAAGCGTTAATGTGCTTTTGAGTTCTTTGTTTTTGTGCAATAAAGAGTGGTATGTTCTACAAGCCTTTTACTCCGCTTTGCTCAAGCTGATTTTTGTATTCCAGAATAACAAACTGCTTGTGAAAGAGGAGCTGGTTGGATGTTTAGTAGATTTGCCATGCAGCCAGATTTAAAGTTTTGAGCTGGCTGTGAAGAATCTATTTGTTTTGTTGCATGAGAAAATGGGGTATTTGAGGCAATATCCATGGTGGGCTGTGAGCCATGTTCTTCAATAGCGTGTACCAGTGCTGGCGTGGCCAGTCTGGGGCTATGAGAATCAGTCGTGGTTTCTCCTTTTTGACCTTCAAAAGAACCTTTGTGAGGAGAGGTAATGGAGGGAAGGCATATGCTGTCAGGTTTTTCCAGCTGATGGAGAGAGCGTCCACTTTCCAAGCTTGATGGTGGAATGTCCTTGTACAAAATGTTGTCAGTTGGTAGTTTTGAGGACTGGCAAACAGGTCTATGTTTGGAAGGCCCCATTTCTGAGTTATCATTGCAAATATTGATGGGTCCAGTTTCCACTTGTGGGGATCTTTGATGTTTCTGCTGAGGTCGTCTGCCAATGTATTCTTCTGTCCTGGCAGGAATTGAGCTTGTAACTGGACTTGGTAGGCCAGAGCTGTGTTCCATACGATCATTGCTTGCCTGCATAGAGGGTAGGAATGTGTGCCCCTTGTTTGTTTATGTACCACATTACTGTGGTGTTGTCCGTCTTTATTGCAAGTTGTCCTGGATGTAGTAGATCCTTGAAGGCTGTCAGAGCTTTCTGTACAGCTAGCATCTCTTTTTGATTTATGTGCAGATTTCTTTGATCTGCAGTCCATAGGCCTTGAATGCATTGTCCTGCCATGTGTGCCCCCCAGGCGTAGTCTGAAGCATCTGTTGTGATAGTTTGCCTGGCTGGGGGCAAGGTGAAAGGCTGACCCTTGTTGAGGTGACATGCCTGTGACCACCATAGAAATTCCTGTTGTAGGCAGGGAATGAGAGATATCATTGTGTCCAAGCTGTGGCTGTGTTGAGACCATACGCTTTTTAGGTACCCCTGTAATTTCCTCATATGCAGTTTTGCAAATGGTATTATTAAAATGCAAGATGCCATGAAGCCCAAAGCCTGCAGAATTTGTCTTGCAGTTAACTGGGTCTTTGTTGCCATTGTCTTGAAATATTGAGTCAGTTGTGGTTGCTTGTCTGGTGTAAGATAAGCCTTCTGGGCCATTGTATCCAAGCTGGCACCCAGGAATGTCATTTTTTGTGAGGGTACTAGTTTTGACTTCTTTACGTTTACTGTGTACCCCAGACAATTTAGTAGATGCTTCACAAAGGCCAGATGATGTAAGAGAATGTCTTTGCTTTCTGCTTGGATGAGGCAGTTGTCCAGGTATGGATATATTTGAATTCTTCTTTGTCTGCAGTATGCAATTACTGGTGCCAGGCATTTTGTGAAAACTCTGGGCACAGTAGATAAGCCAAAGGGCAGTGCAGAGAATTGGTAATGGGTTGAACCTGCAATGAAATGGAGGTATCTTCTGCAACTTTGTCTGATAGGGACATGCAGGTATGCCTCCTTGAGGTCCAACGTTACTATCCATGCTTCCTTGCCCAACATGGGAAGTAGCTGCTGTAGTGTTAGCATCTTGAATTTGGGAACTTGTAAGTAAGTGTTTAGAATTGAAAGGTCCAGAATTGGTCTCCAAGCATTGTCCTTTCTGGGTACTAGAAAGAGCCTTGAGTAAAATCCTTGGCCTTGCTCTTGAGTACGTACCAGTTGAATGGCTCTCATGTCCATGAGAGCTGTAATTTGCTTTTGTGCCTCTGCCCATTGATTTTGTGGCAGGTTTGGCATTCCTCTTTTCATTGGCAAGGTGTGAAAGTGGAATCTGTATCCTCGTAAAATTATGTCTAGGACCCATTTGTCCTTTGTGACAATGTGCCAGTTGTCTGCAAAAAGTGCGAGTTTTCCCCCCAAGGGGGCTGTCAAGAGAGTATTGCTTGGTCAGATGAGGTGCAAGTCATCGAGTTTGCCTTCTGGTGGATTGAGACCTGTCTTCTCTTCCCTTCTGTGTTGTAGTGCCCCATTGGCGAGGTTTATACTGGGCTTGCAGTTGTCCTCTGCCCCTTGGGCGCCTGTATTTACCCCTCTGTGGTCTGTCAGTGGCTGGAAAGGACCAATTTTTTGTTGGCCAGTTTCTGCTGAAGTGAGGGGGTTGAACTTGTGGGAAATCTTTGACTGTCTGCATTGATTTTGCCTTATCTTCCATTTTCTTTAAAACTTCTTCTGCTTTAACTCCAAAAAGAACATCCTGCTGTAAGGGAGCATCTAGTACTTTTGCTTTAACATGATCAGGCAGAGTTTGTTCCTTTAACCAAGCATGCCTACGTATAACCATGCCTACGTATAACCAATCCAGTGACAGCTGCTCTGCAGGAGGCCTCCAAAGAATCAAACCCACATTGTTGTTTGCCCACCTGCTCAGTGGCGTGCAACAAATCCTGTACTTCTTTCAATTCAGATTGTTGGGGGAGGGAGGTTATCCTTTGCTTTAACTGAGAGATTAGAAATTGCTGATACTTAAGCATATGAAACTGACAATTTAGTGCCCTCATAGCTAATGTGGCTGAGGTGTAAACCTTTATCCCCCACCTGTCTAGTGCTCTGGAATCCCTCTCAGAAGGTACTGGGTTTTAAGCCATAGAAGCCTTAGCCCCCTTGGAACCCTGGGAGATAGTCAGCTACTAGGATTTTGTAAAGAAATTTGTGGGAATCAGGTACTCTGTAGTATCTGTCAGGCTTAGCCGGAGGTAGAGAGTCTGGGTTGAAACTCGATTCTAAATAGACGACATCCACAATGTCCAAAACAGGTGGGATGCCTAGAGGTCTGAGCCTTTTCTTGGAATCAGAGTAGTCCTGGCCTTCCCAGTGAAAATGTTCCCTTATAGTGTGTAAAGTTTCCCCAAAAGAGTAGTCCTCAGGAGGAGAAGCTGAGGGAATAGAGTCCTCAGCATCAGAATCTTCATAAGGAGAGAAGGAATAGTCTTGGTCCTCAGAGGAGTCTGAAGAAATGGACAGTTGCTCAGAGGAAGCAGAATCTTCCTCTTGTCTAGGCCTTTTGTCAGGGGGGGGGCTGTGAACCCCTGATAACAGAAATCAAATCTTCAGCCATTTTGAGCATCTGTTTCTTAGGCATAGGGCCTTGAACAGGAGACTGAAGCACAGTCTTTTTAGATTTAGAAGGAGTCTTTGACTTAGAAAACGTTTTAATGGTGAGAGTAGTCGGTCTGAAAACGTCTTCAGAAACCGATGGCGTTTCTGTAGCACCGACGTCTTTAGAAGCTAAGTCGTCGGAAGGGCATGAAGTAAAAGGCTGCGTCGGCCTAGTACATTTCGTCAAAATTTCCGTAGCGGTCTCTGGTTCCGGATCTGCGGTAGTCAGGGGCTGCGTTGGAGCCTCACTGAGAACCGGAGAACTGGAGACCGGATCAGCTGAGGCCTCGGAATCTGGCTTAGGCCTGGGCTGTCGGTCCTTATCCCTGCATTTTTTGTGCACGCCGGTAGTCGGTAGCTCCAACGGCATGTTGTAGTTAAAGTTTCTACCAAAATAGTGTCGTGCTAAATCCTCATCTTTTAATAGTACGCTTATTAAACCTAGCACAAAACTGACAAGAAGTGATGTCATGATCAGGGCCTAGACAAGGTATGCAGTAAGAATGAAAATCCTTATGAGGTATTTGCTTCCCACAAGAAATACAATTGTTAACTTTTTCTGACATCGGTCCAAGGCAAGAAAAGTTTCCCCAATGGGGTACTTAGCTTTATACAAGACTTTATAGAAGACTTCGGTCTGAAATCTTTGGTCTGAAATTCGAATTCGACAATCTCAGGAGTCGGCCAACCGGCACTTGCAAACTGCTTCTGCTTCAGGCACCGTGCGGCAAGAAAGACTGAAGAAAATGGCGTCGGTTGCATTATATATACCCCTGGCGCACTGACGTCAGCGATGAGGCGACAGCAAGACCAAGACTTTGGAATTCCGGCCAACTGCGGGACCACCTGACGACGCATCAACAACCATCAATGAACACAAAAACTCCTATAAAGATCTGCTCAAAGTTGTACCAAAATAAGTATATACATTTAAATGTCTGCCTACTAGACTGAATTTCCTGAGATGTAAAACATTATACCTCTAAAAGGGATGACCTAACAAAAATCCATAAACCTCAGTTAAACCTCAGTTATTTCAGACTAGTAAATCTCCCTAATTAATGGTCATCTGAATACCTAACATTAACATACCGCATTCTATAGGTCATCATAACAAGTATTGGTACACTCTTTTTGAAAACAAGAGAGACAACCATCTTCACTCAGAAGAAAGTAATTGAAAAATATGGAAATAGTTTCAAACATGGTAAATTATACATTGCAAACATATCAAAGATCACTAACATGAAAACAGTCTGTAGCTCTACAAACTGGTGAACTGAATGTCCAGCATTAATATTTTAAAGTCCCCTTCAATTAACTATCAGCATATAAGGGGTGCATCAGTTGTTCACAATGAG
Source organism: Protopterus annectens (assembly GCF_019279795.1). Taxonomy (NCBI): domain Eukaryota; kingdom Metazoa; phylum Chordata; order Ceratodontiformes; family Protopteridae; genus Protopterus; species Protopterus annectens. The sequence continues at coordinate 9,769,667 of NC_056725.1, forward strand.
CATTAGCATACAGAAAACTGTCACTCTGAACTCTGCTACTCATGATAATTAGTGACCCTTCATTAAAGTGCATGTGATTTATCCAAACTTGAAGACTGATAATTGTTCTTCTATATCAAAATCTAATCCTGCAGGATCACCCTTGACACTGTTCATAGCTGACTGTCAGTATATAAACATTGGAACTTCACTGGGAAAAGAAACACCTCCAGCACTGCAAGAACAGTCTATTTATACTTTATATTCCTTCAATGATGCTCTTCCGTCACTATGGATTATGATTCTATCACTATGACAATCTGATGCATTAGTGCAGTATGAGCTATACACGTCTATCTTCCACAAAACTCTTCATCTGCCATGAAATTCCAAGACAATTGCTCTTCTTCTTATAAAACTGCCTGTTTTGTAACAAACTTTTCTCCCAGGGCTACCACAGCCTGGTGGGACTACTACAATCAACAAAAACAATCAATCACCTTTCACCTTTGGAAAAGAAACTGGATAGGTATAATAATAATAGGAATTTTTCCCCCTTCTGTGGAATAGACTGCACCTCCACGTCAAGCAGAGTACCTCATTAACCCTTTTTAACAGCAACCTAGATAACTGGATGGGGAACAGAAAATACACTCCTGGGATTCCACCTGTGTCCCTTTTGGACAGGGGCATCGGGTGCTGACATCGGAACATGGGATAAATTCTTGGCTAGGCTTGTAAGGGTCTCAGGGCGAATAGCCTAGTAACTTCCTATGAATAAATAAAGGCACTCAAATTGTCACAGTTCTTTTGTTTAAATATTCATTTGTTCTGGCTCAAGTAAAAAGCAACATACTGACATTGTGCTAAATAACATTTATAGTGTCACAACTGATCAAAGGCATAACACTAAAGCACCTATTTACATTAGCAGTTGTAAAGTTGCATGTATGGAGTATGTGCATAATTTACAATGAACACAAGATGTAGAATGCCTAACATGCAACCGATGTTGTACTCCTAGCCCATCACTTTTGCCATATAAAAAAATTATTTTAAGTTGTTTTTTTTTTTGGAAAATGAAACTTTGAGATTTGACAACATTACACCAGAAACTCTAAAAAGTATTCAGGTGAACTGTGCATGCTATAATCTGAATGTGGCAGCTGGTATTAAACACACATACATAATAAAATGGCTGTTTCTGACTCTCTTAAAATGTAGTGCAGTCTTATCCAAACTAGAGCCTAAATTAATCACTTAAAAAGATGGGGCAAAATGTATTTACAATTGATTTTATTTTATTAATGTTTGTACCCTAGGTGTGTACTAGGCTAATGGCCATGGAGCCTAGCCATAGGATTACCCTGGCATAGTGCCACCTGACCTTAGTTCCAGTGTCTCTGGCGAGTAGAGCCACTGGTGTTATTCCCAGGGTGAATTTTCTGTTTCCCATACACTCATCACGATTTCTCTTGAAGAGGGTCAGCGAGGTTCTCTGCTTGACATGTATGAGAAGTCTGTTCCATAGCATGGGCAGTCTCTGGGTTATGAACCTGTCCCTCCAACATGTTCTGTTAATTGTGGTAATGAGGTTGAGGTCTCTGGAAATAAGGTTGAGGTCTCTGGAGCATGTGGTGCTGAGGGATTGGGATTTTTTTAGATGTACCATTTCTAACAGAGCTGGGTCAGACATGGCTTTGTAAGTCAAGCAGAGATCGCCTTTAAGTAGGCGATATGAGACAGAGAATAGTTGGAGTTTTTTGAGTTTGTCCCATACAGGACAAGTGTTTAAGGCCTAGGATCCTCTTTGTGAGGTACGTTTGCTGCCTCTCCAGTTGTTCCAGGTGTCTAGTGAGGTACATGCCAAATGGGGCATTGTACTCGATGACTGGCATAATGAGGGAAGAGTAGAGGGAGACAATGACCTCTTTCTTCCTGGATGCAAAACCCTTAGTAATGAGATGTGCCACATAGGACTTTCTGACCACAGTGGCAATGTGGTGATCAAAAGAGAGGCTGCTGTCAACCTGTGTTCCCAGATCTCTTATGTCTTCAGTGGACTACCATCAATATGGTAATTCATGGGAACTGGGTTTTTCCCAAGGGGGATGACCCATTTTTTGGCATTGAGCTTAAGGCCATGGTTCTGACACCAGTCGTTGTTGACATCCTACAGAATGGCCTCACTGTGACCATCACTTGGGGAGTTAATAATAGCTCCCAACTTGCAATCATCTGTGAATTTTGTCAGCCAGAGTCCCTTCGTGTTGGCCTGGACATCAGAGAAGTAGATACCAAACAGGAGAGGACCAAGGACCGAACCCTCTTGACTAATCGGCAGTCTGACTTGGATTCTGCTACTTTCACACTGTGGGCTCTATCTGTGAGCCAGTATGCAACCCACCTAGTGATATAGGGGTTGATGCAAAGCTTAGTGAGTTTTTCTATGATTCCTAAGTGCAGAATGGTATCAAAAGCCTTGGCCAGATCAAGGTAGGCTGTATGAACCACCTTGCCTTCATCCACAGCTCTGGTGACCGACTCAGTCTAACAAGTTGAGCAGGCATAATCTACCCTTCACAAAACCAAACTGTGTGGATTTCAGAGTTTGGAGATTCCCTATATCCTTGTTTATTAGGTCCATGATAATGCATTCCATAGCTTTGCATATCAGACTAAATGGGCGATAGTTCCCAGGGTCTGTAGTCGCTCCTCCTCTGTGGAGAGGGATAACTGTAGCAGAGCAGTAACAATTTTTCTGATCAGCATGTGACCCTTCAACTGTTTCATCTGCAGTGGAATGCTCCAGGAAAGGCAAAACCAGATGCATTCCCCACTGAAACAACACCTTTATTAAATTATCACATAAAACAGAGGCAAAGATACACTGACAGAAAATAAAACAAACCATTTTAACTTTTTTATTTAAATACAATATACATCATATATTTCTTTACTATTGTCAATCAAACATTACAAAACATTGCTTAATACCTGCCTTCCATTAAACTTCAATTCTTCTGAACATTAATATGCATGTATTGCTCCCACACTTTCCATTTACTTCTATGCAATTTGCTCCGTTTTCTAAAGATCCCTCTTCAAGTTCTTTTATCTCTTTTATAATATTCAGTACCTCTAACAAAGATGGTGTAGAATTTAATTTCAATTTTCTAGTAATTGCTTTTTTTGGCAGCCAACATAATTAAACCAACATAATTAAACTTAAAAGGGCTTACTATGTCTTGACAATTCAGATCTTGTTTCTCAGCTCAAAAAAATAATTTCCTTACCTAGACACTTGCTTAACCAATATTTCTAATACAGTACTCTGTAGGAGATTTTAAAAAACATCTGCCAACTCATTACACTTCCAAAACCTATGTTCCCAGTTACCTTACCTATTTCTTCTCCATCACACCTCCAACATCTGGTATCTGAGGAAAACATCTTTGAAGTCTGCTTAGGGTATACAATTACCTATGCAAAAACTTCCAAGCAAAGATCCTAAACCTTCTGGGCTTGGTTGTACACTTGGAAGCCATACATGCTATTCATTCAGCTGTTACTCTACTGTTGTTGTTCCTCTGCTGTTACTCTACTGTTGTAAGTTATTGCTAATGTAGATTTTTTTCTCCCTGGGCCTCCACTGAAAATGGGCTCTTTGCAGCCCAGTGGACCTTCATGGTAAACTAATGCAAATAAATAAATAAATAAATAAATAAATAAATATGTCTTCAAATTGTTTTCTTGTAAATTGCTTTTCCAGTCACTTCTCCCAATTGTCACTTTTCCCAATCTTTTGTAACCTCCTCTGATTCTTATAGCTATCATGCAATACATTATATGACCTACTAATTTTACCTTTTTTAATAGCTGCTTCCCTTCTAGAAACTCAACCAGTGCAGGTCGTTGACTTAAAATTCCATTACTCCGCTCTGTTTGCCTGTATATTGTGTATATCAAGCCCTGGTAGTGAAGGCAGTCTCAAGCCTGCAATGCAAATTTTTTCTTGGCGTCATCCACCTTTATTACCCTTCCTAAATTATTTGCTCCAAATATCTTGATTCCTTTGTCAATTTTCTCCATTAAATTCCAGTTCCCTCCTGCCTATTTTCTGTACCCCTAATTGCAGTCATCCTTATTGGCAAAATCTCCTTCTTTCATTTTCGTATTTGCTTAGTTTAGAATACTTGTTGCTACTTTTATGAGTATAATAATCTGTATAGTTATTATTCTCCTTAAGGGGCTGCATCCAAAATTCCATTCTCTGCCTGTTTATTGAACTTCTCCCTTGCTTTATCATCATCCCTTATTACCTTCTGCTTGCGTTACATCTATGAGCCTTAAATGTGTAGTTCTAAAAAAAAATCCATTCAAATCACGTAAACCTAAACCACCTTGTTCTACTGGAAGGATTAACTTATTTCACTTAACTCTTGCCTGCCCTCTCAGATAAATTATTTTAATTCTTTATTAATTTATTGTCCATAACTTCTCCTCTTGGTTATCATAGAAAACAAATTTTGAATAGATTCCCACATATCTTAAGGGACTCATGGCACTGCTTAGAAGTGATCAGTAATACTTGTTTAGATGAAAAATTTGTTATGGTGATGTGATCAACCTGTTTTCAATTATACCACATGACCAAGGTCTTGAAATGTTTAGCAATTTGGTTAAGTATAGTGATTATCACAAAGTCAAGGTTAGTTTGTTAGTAGATTTAGTTGAAATTGTTTTGTCTAACAATTTTCTTTCATTTGAAGGTGTACTTTGCACCCACTACACCAGTAATTTGTTTGAAAAGTGTGTGCCGGTCTACGTCAATTTGGTTTTGGCAGACTGGGAAACACATGAGGTTTTTACCTCCAAGTTTATGCATAATATAAAACTATATTTGCGTTTTTTGGACGACATTTTGATATTTTGGAGGGGAACTGAAGAAGAGATTTATGAATTTATTGAGTATCTAAAGTTCACCTACAAGATACATAGAGAGACTTGTGATTATTTGGACCTTCTTTTGTTTTATAACAAGGAAAAGAACACGTTGCAATCAGGTTTATACCGAAAAAAGACATTCTAATTCTTTTTTTTACATTTTAAAAGAAGTTGTCACCCCTTCTATCAAAAAAAGATTATTATTAAGGGTCAAATGGTGCGACTTTCAGACACTTTATTTGAAACTGAGCTTTTTAGGTTAGTAAATATGTTTTCTGAGCGAGGATATCTGACATTCGATCAGAAATTGAGACCAAAAGACACACTGTATTTAAACCTATTCTTAAAGGTGGGTTGATTAAAGAAGGTACGGTAGTTATTTCTAATAGTGACATTGTAAATGAAGGTAGGAGAAGGGCCATGATTCTGCCATTTAACCCAAGCTGGAAACATTAAGACTATTTTAACAGACACATGGCAAAGTGTGTTCAACAAGGATATTACTGCCATACTGGGTAACATACCAACTATTACTTACAGTAGAGGTAAAAACCTCAAGGAATTAATGGAGATGGATAGTAGTGCAGGTGTCTACAAGAGTTCTAGTATGAGTAATGTGGTTCTTGTGGTACTTGCAAGTTCATTAACAATGGACCATATGTAGTAGTTCATAATTTTGGCAGAACTATAAAATGCCCAGGATATGTTAACTGTAATACGAAAATGGTGGTATATATTGCTACCTGTTTGAGTTGTCCTACATTTACATAGGGAAAACTATTAGGAAATTATGATTAAGAATTAATGAACACACAAGAGATATTAAAAATTAAAAAAGTTCTAATGCCCTATATATGCACAGTCAAAATTGTCCTAATTTTAATAAATTTATATTTTTTGTGGTCGACAGAGTTCCATACAATGACAGAGGTGGTGATGTCAAGACATTACTAGAGGTAAAAGAATGTTTATGGCAACTTAGACTAGACGCATCCAAATCCCTGGGTATTAATGATCACATTTTGATTTCTAGTATTTTAAAATTAAGATCTTATTGTATTTAATGTTTTTTTATTGAGCCAAGCAGGTTCTAGCCACCATGGTTAAGGAGGCCATTATTCTATGCATATATGTGTTTATTTTATTATTATTATTATTTTACTGTATAATAATGCATCATTGTGTAGTTTTAAGGTTTTAAACTGATGTACTTGATTTTAGGAGGTTCAGTATGAACAAATTTACTGTTTTATTCAATTTTGCCAGCTTAACTGGCGTAACTTGAATTGCGCGCTACGAGCTTATCTTGTATTATGGTCTTTGTTGGCTATGATTGGTTGCAGGTGGGAGGTGTGTGCATGACTCGCATTTAAAAGGTTTGTGATATTGTAAATGGCTCTACTCTGATGAAGCCCAGTTTATATTAATGGGTGAAAGCGCTAAGTAGTTCAACTCAATTCTTTGCTGCCATTCGTTTTTTGTGGCTGTCATTGTCATTTTGCATTGTGGTTTGGTCCAATAAAGCACTTCGTGTTCAGGGTACCAGTCTGGTTATTCATTACTAATTCTAAATTTAACCCATGTGGATGCATGGTCCCTAAATTAGAGTTTCGCTTCCAACTTCAATAAACTTTGAATGAACCCCCCCCCCCCAAAAGGGTCTGGCCAGAATACTAAAAAAGAAACTATCTAAATTTCCTTCATGGACAGAACAAACATGTTTGGCCACTGGGCTCTCTAGTCTCAAATTCCTAATATCGTCTTTATCATCTTTACATATTTTTTCAAATCTAGGTGCTTAGGATTTCCCTCTCTCTTCCCCCCTTGGCCGACCTGGTGTGACTTTGTCTGAACTCTACAGTTCCCTACAAAACGGTGTCTACAGGACTGCAATCAGTTGTTTTCAACATTTAAACAGAGTAGGTTACACAAAAGGCATTTGTTAAGCTTTCACTTACAGTGCTTTGTAATTAAGCAGGTCACCATATTGGTCAGCCATAGGGCTCTTTGTTTCTACTTGAGTGGTTACCTCCTTCCCCTGTAACTGCAGTAAACTGACTCTTACATTAGAGCTGTAATACTTACCTTATAGCTTTAGGACACCTTAGAAACCTTGTAAACTGCAATAGCCCCGCTACGCTCGGGCTCTCTTCACTCCCCTCCCTGCCCCCAATTCCCTCCCACCCCCAGTACCTCTAAATTTATAGTACAATAGCCACTCCCCCACTTTCTAGATTCTATCTGCTTTCATCTGGGATAATTTCACCCACCCCTATTCTACTACCTACATTTAATAGCACCTATTAGCTTTCATCTGGCATTCTCCCATCCCCCTTCCAGTACCTTTACCTCACCACTCTATCTTCTGGTGTTGCATCACCAGGTAAAACAGTTCCTTCACTCACTAGCTGAATCACATATAATGATATACTCCTCTTTACTACCCCTCTTGTTCACACCATACCTCCTTACCTTGTATGAAAACCAGTTTCCTATGGGATTTCAGGTCCCAAAAGGCCATACTATCACCCCAGCTGTAAATCCTTCCACCTTCAACCATACTTACAGTACCAGATCCTATCCAACATCTTGTTCAGTCTATCAACATCTCAACCCCAGGCACATTAGCTCTAGATCCAAACACTACCACAAACTAATAAACAAATTCCTGAAGTTCATCACCAAGTATAGACTCAACCTAATACTTGGTGGTGATATTCACCCCAACCCTGGCCCACTCACTTCAGATACACATACCCCCTCTACTTGTAATCTAAGCTACAAACCCTCTACTTGTAATCTAAGCTACAAACCTACAATTTATAGGCCAACTAACTCTCTCCTAGTCTGTCATCTCAATATTAGAAGCATTAATAACAAGGTACATGAATTGCATGCACTTCTGGATGTCCACTCCCCTGAGATTCTCTGTTTATCTGAAACCTGGTTAAAACCTAACACTAAAGACAATGAAGTGTTACCACCTGGGTACAACATACACAGGCTGGATCGTGCTTCGAGGAAGGGGGGTGGGGTAGCTGCACTTATAAATCTGAGTTGAATGTCACCATAGATGTAATACAACCTCCTCACATTATAACTCTGAGATTCTTGCCACCAAATTGCAACTTAATGCATTAATATCATCTGTATGTACATTCCCCCATTAATATCATCTGTATGTACATCCCCCCAGGTAACAATATATCTACATTTGAAGATATCCTGCACTGGTTATCATGTCACTACCCCCAAGAAACCCTACTACTTGGAGACTTTAACATAGACTGGGGCACCTGTTCCTTAGAATCCCCAACCACCCATATTAACATGCATGCATTTACACAAATCATATCCACCCCTACCAGGATAGGTAAACCCAACCAAAAAGAAATTAATTCCCAGCACAAAACCATTAATTCCCAACAACCCTTACTCAGAAAGGTTAGAAACAATAAAAACTTTGACCCTGCCAAATTCCAACAAGAACTAAACTCATGTAATTGGTCTATTCTAAAACACCTCCCCTTAGAGGAAGCAGTAGCATACTTTAACAACAAATTCCTTGAGATCCTTGATTTGCATGCACCTGTTCGTTCAAAGAGAACCAAGGCAAAAACTGCACCATGGCTTTCTATAGAGTCTAAACTCAAAATTACCCTTAGAAACAAAGCATGGGCTTTATGGCGTTCTTCTAAAGACCCTCAAGATCACATTAAATACAGGCAATCCAGGAACTAAACCAAAAAATCAATTTTACAAGACAAAAAACAATAGTACTGTAATTTACAGACAGTAAATCAAAATAACCCTCAGAAGTTTTGGGCAGGTTTAAATAATCTACTACATCCTGGACAAACTTCAACCCCTGCTGCTACTATTGATAAAACCCCTGAAGATGTTTCTGATAGTTTTAACCAATTCTTTACTGAGACAATTCAAGCCCTAGCTAGCCAACTACCTCCTAGCTCCCCTGGTCCTGAAAGTAGCACCCCTAGAAACCTACTTGCGTTCATCTTCCAACCAGTCGCCACTTCACTTATCCGTACCTTGATCAAAAAATTAAAACCCACTACACTTTCTGCTGATCAACTCCCTGCCGAGTACCTACAAAAATCAGCTGATGCTATTGCTTACCCCATCTCAATACTAATCAATCGAACCATAGTAGAAGCTAAAATTCCCACCATCTGGAAAATATCCTATGTAATCCCACTTCACAAAGGAGGCAGCTCTACTGAATTCTCCAATTATAGGCCAATAGCTATACTCTCTCCACTTGCAAAAATTATGGAAAAATGTATTCATAGACAATTCATGCACCACCTAATCCAAAATCCCCTTATGGCAGACACTCAGCATGGCTTCCGTCCTCATCACAGCACTACTTCAGCCCTCCTAGCCTTTACTAACACCATAAACCATAATCGCAACAATAATTATTTATCCTCAGCCCTCTTTTTGGATCTTTCCAAGGCATTCAATATGGTTGATCACCAACTTTAATCCACACCCTGCAAACATTCTGTCTAGATACTGGAGCCCTCCAATGGTTTCAATCCTACCTGAATGGTTGACAGCAGGCTGTCCTCTGGCAGAACAAACTCTCTAACCTTCTACCTAACACCCTCGGAGTACCACAAGGCTCTATACTAGGGCCCTTGCTGTTCTCCATCTTCAATAATGACCTTTATACTGTCAGCTGTATCCAATACTCTACTCTGATCTCCAGTAGAGTTATGGTCAGCTACCCAGACCACCTTTAGTACAATAGTAAACTGGCTTTCCGAACATCGTCTGATCCTAAATCCTAAAAAAACTAAAATGCTGTTATTTTCACCAACACGTAGGTCTACCGCTTTCACCTTTACCATAAAATCAAATGATGGCACAATAATCTCCCCTGACCCTCTACAAAACTGTTAGGTGTCATCATAGACAATAATCTCAAATTTGACCTACATCAAAACCATCAATAAAAAACTAGGGTCACTTTACAGAATAAAAGCCTTCCTAACCCCTCTAGCTAAAATTGCCATAGCTCGCTCTCACCTTCTTTCAACCCTTCTGTATGCATCCCCTCTACTCTCGAATTTGAACAAGACTGTCCTTAACAAACTCTCAATTTGCTACAACCACATTGCCAGGTTTGCTACTGGCTGCCTTTTAGGACACATCTGCATCAATCTAAATCAGCTTGGTTGGCTTGAACTACCTAGCCTAATCCAGTATAACCAACTGATTATGGCCTATAAAATCCTCTATAATCCGGACAATACTCCTGCACTTAAAAATATTATCACCCCCTATAACAATCCTAGACCGCTTCGATCCTCTAACAAACTACTAATTCAGACTAGCAAAATTAATAACACAGCTGGTGATTCTCTTTGCAAACTCTGTAAGTAGATCCTGGAACTCACTTCCAGCTGATATTACCTTACTTTCCACCTTAGGTCAATTTAAAACCAGACTCAAACAACATTTGTCACTTATGTCAATGTATCAAGCCTGGCTAACTCAAATATGCAAAAATCTGTTAACCAGTTTACTGTGTAGTTTAATTTAATCCTGACTTGTGCTCAGGACTAACTTTAACCTGTGGAACTTGTTTAACTTGCTTACTATGTAATGCTGTTATTATGTAATGCTGTATCTGCTTACCCTTGGAGCTTTTCTCTCCGGGCCTCCGCTGAAAATGGACATGCATCCAGTCGGACTATCCCGGTCAACAAAATGTAAAATAAAAATAAATAAAATAAAAATATCACTGCCACCCTTTCTTCCAAGATATTGGTCCTTCCCCCTTTTAAAATTTTCCAGATCTTTATCACTTTCTTCCCTTCTAATTTCCAAACTTTCACAGGAATGCCATCTGTTTCTGAAGACTGATTAGACATCATCACTGTTTTACCTCCTATCTCAACTGTTAGTTGTTGAGCTTTGTCTACCTCTAATTTTGGCATAATTAAGTATTCCATAATAAAGTATTCCATAAATATTTCCATTTGTACACTTTCTTGCTTTCTACATTTCTCTGCTTTATAAAAATTTTCATACAATTTCTGGAATATCTGTAAAACCCATACAGCATACAGCATCCCTGGCTATTTTTCTTGTTACACTTTACATAAGTTTGGAGACAATGACAACCCTTTCAACGTCCTGTTGCCCAAGTCATTGTACTAAAACGTTTTGTGATCTGGAGTTATTAGTTGCTTAACTGCAATCTTTCTAAAGTTGTGCATAGTATCCAGATACTCCCTTATTTTCTCTTTAACACTCTGCATTTTGTTCCTCCTCTTCTTGCTCTGGAGGATTCCCCTTATTCTGAAAAACATTAACCTTTGTCAGCATTTGTAAGTATTTTCTATTACTCCTTTACCTTATCTTTTTCTCTTTTATTCTGACTCTGTTTTCAAATTCCATTTTCATTTTATCCCAGTCACTACCCATAACCTCTAAAGATATTTCTGTCTTCCCTAATAAGTCTCAAATAATTTCCACTAACCATTCCGTAAATTCCTCTCTTTTAACAGGTAGATGGGAAAGTGCCAGTTTCTTATTTTTTACTACTGCATTATCAGAAATAAGTACTGGATGTGTGACAAAACTTTCAATTAAATGTACATGTTCCTGCAAAATATAATTTCTAACTAGATTAGCCGAGTAACTGTGCCTTGAGGAATACTATATAAATTCTGCCCATGTTCCTACTATTGAATTCACATCTTCCATACCAAATATTTTCCTAAATTTCTTCAGAAATCTATTCTATTTTGTTATATCATCTGCTCTAGGTCCACTAAAAAATTCTCACTAATGCAAATCAAATTTCAGTGTCTCCATTTACAAACAATATTCCCTGATAAAAGCTGATTATTTCTCCCAAAATTTTCTTAGGCTTCATAATAAGAGTTTTCAGTTGAATATAAATATTTACCATTGTAATCCTCTTCCCTTTGCCAACAGACCCTTACTATCAGAAATTTATATTTTTCTCATGTTTCCTCATCTATCAGTACTGGAACCCCCCTCTAGCAATTAGTATAATTACTCCCGTTTTCCTCTGCCCCTGATATTCTGCTGAATATCCATTATGAAATCATCTCTCATTTATTTCCAAATGTGTCTCCTGCAGCATTGCTGTTTGCACTCTGAATTTCTTAATATAATTCAATAATCTTCCCTTTTTATCTATACCTATAAGGCCATTAACATTCCAGGATAATATGGACAGCATGCCATCATGATAAAAAGCTATTGTTCCTACCTATTATACATGACAGGTTTTTTTTTTGCATGTATACTTCCACCCTTTGTGTTATATGCATATACTTGGCTGATCTTTTGTACAATTCTTTCTTCTCATTTTCACTTGAATTTGTCGCATTTTTCAAGACTTTTTATTTTAATGAAAGCACTCAAAAAAAAATAGACAATACCCCCATCCTCTATTAACTTGGAACAAACGCACAAAACTATGTACATCTTCAAAACATAAAGTTTAATCCTCTGGATGGGAACAATCGCTTTAAATTGATGGCTGCACCTAGGCATTATCTAGTCTAAAATTAAGGTTACACCTGCTAAAAGTACTAGCTACAGCCTCTGCTGCCACCTACACTGATTGTTGACTGTTATTTTCCTCCCAGATATGAAAAACAGCTTTTAGCCCTGAGAAAATGTGCACTTCCTATCTTTAAATAAAACTGTACACTGTTCTGTTAACTGCATTAAAGTATTAAGGCTGCTAGGTACTTTACCTATTATTCACTTCCCATAATTTCAAAATTCATTTTTTACTGAACTGCTTGCTATTGTATCTTTAAATTTTGCATTTCCCTCATCAAAGAGTATTCAGAATTCTCAAGATTAAATGCTTGCACTTGCAGACAACTTGTCTCTATGGAAATGTACTCAGCAATAAGTCTTTGTAAATTTCACCCAGAAAAGGATGTACAGCTGGTCTCAGTTGCAGACATTGTCAGCATTTGCCAGTGGAAAACAAACCAGCTATTATCTCTGCAGTTGTATGAAAATTGGCATTTTCATGGCATTCATTGGTTGTAATCAAGACATTAATCAATGTAAAATAAAACGAAAAAAAAATCCTAATTCAACTTATAATCAGTGTACTTTATACCCCACTCCTACCCCAGCAGATCACAAACACATGAGCATTAAACTTGCTTTTGTCCAACTTTTTTTCTCATTATGCTGCAAAACATATACTACTTACAATTAAAAACAACTTCTTTACTTTAATATCTTTAACACATACAACAGTCAGTACACAAAAGTTTTACTGTATATAACCTGCAGTTTATATCATTAAAATGTTTTACTACTACAGTTTTCCCTTACAGATGTTTTTCACCCTTTGTGTCTTCTATATATTAATGATATAAAGTGGTGTATATGCTTTACAGTCCAACTACGAGTTTAACAAAGTCAACAAAAGTCAGTGTTTTTCAGCCACTTTCTCTTGTAAAACCACATTTTAAAAATGTGATAAGATGCTTTACAGTCTTCCACTTATTCACTATTCCACTTATTCACGAGTCTCTGGTCTTCTTTCTGTTCATCTCCATCTGCAACAACTCCTGTGCTTTTTCATCCTTAGACTGTTGTGTGTCATCTCCAGAAAAAAAAAAAAAAAAAAAACTTTGAAGAAGCTGGATACAGCAGCTTGAATATCACACCTACCTCTTAACATCCCATGACTGCTGGGATAGATGTGCTTCTTTTCTGCCTGGTGTACAGTGAATAATCATTTTCTACAAATACTCTGCTATCTCCAATTGTTAATACATTGCCCTTCTGCCACAGTTTTGTCAAGATCAACTCTTCCTGCTGATATGATTGCATCTTTACTAATATAGGTCTTGGATGCTTTCTCATGGATAGGTTTGGAACATACACTACATGTGACCTTTCAATCAAATTCTGCTCTGGAACAACAGTCAAGATGTTTATTTGTACTTTCATTAAATAAATGCAGACTTTTCCTTCATTTTTTTTTTGGTACCATAGAACATCTCAGGTTTTTGCTAAGCGTTCTGTCTTCTAACTCTACTTTTTAAACATTTCTATTTTGAGAAACCTCATATTCAGACAGCTTTTTCAACCCCTGACTTTTGCAGTTTTATTAGTTCACCTGAATGGCTAGTTAAAGCTTCTTCTATTTTGTCCACCCTTTTGCTGTTTAGATTGATATATTCCGTCGATGTTGCATTTACTTTAATCACCTTTGAGTAGATTTGATTTATTTTTTCCTCTAAATTACTGGAAGCCATTTCTTGAACCACAGCTGAAGCATACACTGCTGTTTGTTAAACAGACAGTGTTTTTCTTCATCTTTTCTGGTTGATTTTCTTTCAAGTTTTCCAAATTTCTTCTTTGCTTGCTTGCATTGATGCAGTGTACTTACTAGCCAGTGACTGAATTTTACCAAAGAACATTTTCATGGGCATTCCCTTTTCTTAGTTTCAGTTTTCGTACTGGATGAGCTGAAGTTATACTAATGGTCAGTATGCAGCCATTTTGAAAGTTCCCAGCATTTATATTCTTAATCAGAGAACACATCAAATAATCTAAGTCATTGGAATGTTGCACATTTTTTTTTGGCTAATAACTTTTACTCAATGAAACCAGGGAAACACTCAATGAAACCAGGGAAACCAAACACAGTACATAGTGATATTGCACAATTCCAAGAAGCTAATCTGCATGGTCATAGTGGCTATGAAAGCAAGCCACAACACCAATACCATGCTTCAATAATTTAATTACTGCTGCTTTCGCATGAGCAAAAACAAGATTATCTTGTAAAATAACAAGCCTCCCCAGCATAAATTACCAAGACAATTCATTCACATCATTTGCATACATCCTTTTTCCTATCACAAGATTCAAATAGCTGAAAGAAACAGAAATTATGTATTAAAAAAAAAGAATATATATATATATATATATATATATATATATATATATATATATATATATATATATATATATGCACACGTGTCCTAATGCATTTATAAATACATCTTTCAATACAATTTTCAAGAGAGCATCAAGTAAAATGATCCTTTTTTGAGGGTTATTCACTCACTTTCCCTCTCATAACACAATTGATACCATATCAATATCACAAAAAATAAATCTGGCAGTAGAGTGCTGGTTAGAATGCTTGAATATGACATCCTCTTCTAATTTCACCTACTGGCACTCAGATGATCACAAATTCTTTGAACATTCTTTTCGTCTGGCACACATAAAAAGCATCACATGTGCTAAACAGTTTTCATATTTGCACAACTGATCAAATTCATGTTAAAGCACCTGTTTACATCAGCAGTGGTAAAACAGCCTTAAACAATAAATGTGCAAAATTTAAAATGACCTCAAGATGTGAACTCTTTTACCATCTAGCTTGCATTGTACTCCCAGCCCACCAGCTTTAAAAGGTGAAAAATTCTTTCAAATTATTCCTCTTAAAACTGTAAACACATGGGCCAATATTTATTCACAATTTAATTTTATTAATATTTGTACTACAGGTAGAAGCAAATCTAATTTCCTGTTCACAATCTCTAAACTGTACTCCAGTACAACTGAAGCCTCATTATTGGCACACTGCAGTACTGAATGGGTAGCCTCTGTATTCAAATTTGCTCAATAAATACCTAGAAACATTAATATATTCAATATCAGTAGTACAAATACGTCTAAGCCCTAATAAGTTGGCTTTTTGATATATTCAATGCATGTTTTGGATAGTAGCTATTATAATACAAAAAGTCATTTTCTGGGGTTTATATTAGATCTTCGAATGCTTAGGTTGTTGAACACTAAAACAGCGACCCCTAAATGTCGAATTCTAATAAATACAACAGGACAATTATGCAATTTTTTTCCCTGGGAAAACATTTGCTTGGCCATCATTGGGATTTGCCCTTTTCCCTGAAAAAGAGCAATATTGGAGTTGGTATATTTAGTTAGGGGGGTGTAGCCTCTCATTTGATTAGGGTTTTAGAGTTTTTCTTTCTTTTTTCTTTGGCCACGCAAATTTTTTCCCTGGGAAAAAAATGTGCATAATTGGCCTGTCGTGTTTGACTTCTACGTTTAGGTGTCAATGTTTCGGTGCTTGACAACCTAAGTGTTCAAAGATCTAATATAGACCCATTTTCTGAAAACAGTACCTTGTCAACCAATTATCATCCAAATTAGTGGTGAACAATTCAACCTTAACAGTGAAACAGATATCAAATTCATTGTTTAAATATTTAGAAAAATCTAGTAGACTCACATAACCCTTTCCAAACTACCCATACTTAGTCTGAAATGTCTTTAAATATCCAATGAGGTGAAAATATAAACATTCAAGATACTCCATAAACATACTGGGCCAAAAGCTGCATGGCTGTCCCTATTGTTTGTAAGTAATAGTCTCCCTTAAAATGAAACATTTTGTCAAGACAAATACAGTTAACTCAAGCAAAATGCCATTGAATTAGCACACACAGCTCAGAGACATAAAGCCAGTGTTGTAAGACGTTCGGGCCACTGTAATGATAAACAGAAATTTATAGTGATTTGACATTCATGCTACATAAATACCACTGCCATTCAACATTCATGTGTGAAGTTAGTTGTAAAAACTCAGTCTTATTTTTCAATTATGACTGTACGTATTTTAATAGGGGTTTAGAGAATATACACAGCTATTCTTAAACAGACTTGGCGAATGAATCTCTGCCACACATAATGGACCTACCAGGAGTGTGCACTTTGGGTAAAAGATTCAAAATCTAAGGTCTGACATTGGTTATTAAAAGTTTCTGTTTCAGCACTGATGATGTAACTTCATGATGAACCAGATACTCCAAAATATGTTCTAACCAGCTCCCAAATTCTTTTTTTTGGATCAGATGGCAGACTAGTATAAAACACTGCACCATTTAACTCTTTACCTGTTTATGACCTCTTAAATCTTTAAGAGCTGGTACTATTATGGCTACCTTCTAAACTGCTAATAAATCACTACCTACATTTCAAACCATGTGTTTAAATGTATCACGTGATAAGTTTAAACATGTGCTAATAGCTTGTTCAAATCTTTTGACAGTTGGGCGATAGGTTGCACTAGTAAGCTCTACAACAATCTATACATTTTGGCATCCATTCCATTATGTAGCACTGTTAACCCATTTTGCAATGAAATTCTGATTTTTTAACACCGGTAAATCAGTGCATCACATCAGCATTAAATATACTTGCTCATCCCTCACAGTATCATTTTGTGCACAGTTCTTTTATAAACTTTAATTTGTTGTTTTCTGTAACAAGGCCTATAACAATAAGTTGCTATTGTAAGATAATACAAATAAAATTTTGTGGCACAATTAAATAAAACATCTTCTAAAAAAACAGCACAACCTTGCTTGCAACTTCAGACTACTGAAACAGCAGAAACCTGCTCTTGCTTTTATTTATATATCTGCTCCCTCTCTACTTATGCATGTTACTTTTGGTACCTGTGCAGGACAGAGGATTATTATCAGTCTCCAAACATAGGCAGCTAATTATGTATGTGTTCAAAGCATCAGTGTCAAGAAATTAGCATGAATGGTGAAGCTCAAGAGGTGAATCTCTTGACACCCATGTCAAAATCGCACAATCATAATTCTTTGTAGTATATGGAATGTTATTTTCTCCATGTACTACTAGGTACAGAAAAAAAAGAATAAAATGTAAGTGTGTGAACTGTTTTACTGGTATTCTAACCCAGCAAAGCACTTAGTGTGTCAAACAGCAGACAGAAACAAAATGCTCCTCTGTAGAACTAATTGTTTTTAAAGCTGTTATACACTTGTTCATAACTATGGCAGGGTGAAATTCGAACAGCTTTTAAAAGCTGTTTTACCTTTTAAAGCTGCTTTTTACCAGATGGCACTCTCCGCTATTAGTTTCTAGCATGAGATGTAATCTTAATAGCACACAGGTGTGCTTAATAAGCTTTTGTTAAGTACCCCTAAGCACTGTTAAGATTGGGTCTCTCTTTAGGGATGTGCTTAACAAGTTAATCTTTTTCTCAGTTTTGGCAGTTAATCGTGGTGTTCCATGCACTGCAACATATGAACACCCTCAAATAATGTCAGGTTATAGTCTGAACATTTTTACCGACAAGTGAGTGCTCTTTTCATATTCACTGCTACCTGTGTTATTTGTCCAGTCTGCTGACTTATACTGCTCTCACTGTTGCAAAACAACTAGCTGTTGTACACACATGCTGGTTCAGTAAACAATGTTAATCTCTTTGCACCTTAGGACATGACATTTGGCAGTTTACATACAGCCCTGTTTATATTTCATAATTCGTTCTTATCAATGTACATTACTATTTACTGTTGACTATTGTTTCTTACTGCACTTTGTTTTCTTCATCCAGTTCAGTCTGTTGACTCTTGACTCATTTTGTCAAGAGACACGTTTTGTTTCTTGTACTGGATTCTGAAATTCGAAACATACATTTTTAATCAGCTGCATGTGGCTCTGTGATAAACTGCATCCAGGTATATGATTTGTTTCTGAAATTGTGCTCCATGTCCTCAATGCTTATACAGTTAAGGGATGATGTCTCATCTGTAAATAGAAATGTTAACTGTTCTGTTTAGATAGGATCCCTGCTTTGTAAGCCATGCTGAAAATGTGCATCTTTTGCTTGCTGGTGTGTACCCTGTGCTGTTATTGGAGCTTTGCCCAGAGTATATTTCTGGGCATCAAATAAAAATAAATACATAATGTCAAGCATATCCAACAAATACATTCTTAGTAAGGAAAAGGGTTACTTGACCTTCCACAACATGACCTTCCACAACATAAGACTACAAGTCATCACATAGTCATTTTGTATATCTCATCACACTTTCCAGTGTAGCCCTTTAAAGCTGGAAGTAACTCATTGATGTTGCCTTCTGTGTTTCAGTATCTCTGTGGAAGAAAACATGTAATCCTTGTCACAGACATCACAATGGTATAGCCTGAGAAAGGCAGAACTTTTCTGAAGTTTTTCATCTGGCATTTCAGATGTCCCTGCAACAACATTAAAAAAACAAAGAAAGGTTATTTAATAATGTCTGTGTTTGTTATGACATTGAAGTTTAATTAAAAAGATTGCTGGCAGTCATGCATGAAACATTCAGTTGTATTGTTAACTGTATTTAGAAATCTGGGTAATAATTATTTATTTGACATTTGTTGAGCGGACTGGGCTAAAGCCTTTTTTCAGTGGAGGCCCAGGGAGAAAAGCTCCACAGTAAAACAAAGCAAGAAAAATAACATGAAAGCAGTAAAATACAGTAATATATATACAAAAGTAGTTAAGTAAATAAAAATTAAAGTAACAAGCATGAAAACTTAGTAAAAAAAAAAAAGACATTTAAACTAAGCAGTATGTAACGATTCGGGTAATAAGAACTGGCAGCAACACATTAGAATTACACAATAAACAACTGTACAAATTCAAAGCAGTTAGTTTGGTAAGCTACATGAAGTGAAAATATAAAATATAAAGACAAATTACAAATTAAGAGGCAAGAAGCAAGTTTCTAGAACTACTGGGTGAGAGAGCATTAGACTAAGTAATAATAAGGTAATTAGAGGAAAGGAGAAGGAAGTGCAGAAGAGAGAAATGGATTTAAGTGGGATGACAGCAGTAATAGGTCCACGTTTTCTTGAATTCATGGGCAAAAGTAATATTTCTGAGGGTCTTGGGAAGCTTGTTCCATGAAAGAACAGGACAGTAGCTATAGAGATTGTGTCCAATAGATGTATTAGGTTTGTGAATTTGTAAGAGACATTGGTCAGAGCTTCTGAGGGGACGAGGTGAGTTACAGATGGAGACTAAAGAGGAGATGGTAGGGCAGAAGGAGGGCTTATTCAGGATAGAATGGATGACAAGCAGTTGAGTAAATAACAGTTGGTTAGGAAACTCTAGCCAGCTGAATGTCCAAAGAGCAAGACAGTGGTGAGATCTAGAAGGCAAATTACCTGAAAATCTGGCTACTTTATTTGCAGGTGGTTTCAAGTTTGGAAAGCAGTGTGGACTGTAAATCAGTCAAGACTTGTGAGCTGTAAAAGAAGCTAGGGCGAAGGTAAGCTTGAGCAAGAGCGATTCTGGAGTCTGGTGTAAGGAATCTTGTTTCTATATAATAGGCCTAGCTTTTGCTGAGTTTTATTGATACAATGATGTACATGGAGATAAAATTCTTACGTCCGTGAAAACTCCTTTCAGCGAATGGCTCTTCGCCAAACGATAACCACCTAAATCTAACTCCCACGGACAGCCATTTCAGCAAATTTTTTCCTAGGGGAGAAAAACGCTTGGCCAGCATTGGGAATTTGCCCTTTCCCCCACTGTAGTATGATCCTGGAGTTGGTATATTTAGTTGGGGGGGTGAAGCCCCCCACTTTGAAGGGTTTTAAATTTTGTCTAGTTTTAGGCTGGCCAAGTACTTTTTACCCTCTAGGAAAAAATTAGCTGGAATGGCCATTTGAGGGAGTTAGATTTTGCTGGTTATCGTTCGGCGAACAGTCATTTGCTGAAAAGTGTTTTTGCAGACATAATATAGACCCGTTATTAAGGGAAGACATGTTGAATGAAGACTTAAGATGGCAGAGATAAGATATAATAAGATATAACAATAAGATATAACAAGATATATAATGCATGTCTTGTGGCGGTGTTATGAAAAGGGTTTTTAACAAGGTTATGTGAAAGACTGTGAAAGACTGTGGTTAGGTGAAGAGGCAGGGTAGCACACATAAGGTGGTGTGGGGAGAGGCCCAAGCTCTGTCCATCATTAATGTGAGCTAACCCAAAAACTGCCCCAATATCAACCCTACACCTTATGTTAAGAAAAACCCTTTTTGTAACACAACCAGTACTCAGATAAAGGGTGTCAGAGGTTCGTGGTAGGATTTTGGTTAAGATCACAAAAAGATAGTTTTTGTTTTCAATTCATCAGCTGTAGTTTTGCTCTATTGAGTTTTTCGGTAACTATGTCTTCAAAGTGCCATCGATCAATTGAACACCTATGATGTTCTTCGTGTTTCACTGTTGCAGTCATCACATTTGGGTTATCTGCTTGCAGTAGCCTTCAGTCGGCCTGATTATCAAAGTCTTGGGTCCTGCGTCGGTTGCTCTCATCTTCCATTACGTCCAGTAGTCAGGGGTATAAAGCATGCAGCTGATGCCATTACATCAGTCTTTCTTGCCGTGCGAACTGCTTCTGCTTCGGGCACTAAGTGCTGGTCAGCCGACTCCTGAAATTTTCTTTTTCGAGTTTCAGTTCCGAAGTCTTCAGCTAAGCTAAGTACCCCGTTGGGGATCCTTTTTCTTGCTCTAAACCGATGTCAGTAAAAGTTGATAACTGTATTTCTTGTGGAAAGCAAATACCTCATAAAGATTTTCATTTGTACTGCATTCCTTGCTTAGGCCCAGACCACGATGTACCTTTGCTGTCGGTTTTGTGCCTTACTCAAACCTCGTATTATTCATCGTCTGTTCATTTACGCTTCCAAATATTTTGGTACAAGGTTCAATTATCCAGAAATGGCTTCGGTAAGCCACCCGACTACCGACATTCCGAAAAAACGCAAAGACAAAGACAGAACACATAGGTTCAAAGCTGCCGACGACGCTTCTCCTAAGCTAGTCGCCAGTTCGCTGATACTCAGTGAGGTGCTTTCCCAGCCCCTGATACCCGCTACTTCAGATTCACAGGCCTCTACTGAGACCCATTCGGAGTCCGGTGCACCACGAGATGCTTCTTCGACTGTGGAACCTGCGGATGTCTCTACCTTGGATGGGTCAGGAGCCGCTGTGCAGGCACCGGCTTCTTAGGGTGTATTCAGGCCCTACTGACTTGCATATTAAGCCAATGCCATCTTCCTCTTCAAGGCCTAAAACTCGATCCATGCCTAGAAAACCGACGCCCAGACCACATGATCAAGCCCCTATGCCTAAAAAACAAATAAGAATGGCTGAAGACCTTATTACTCTAATCAGGGAAAGCCACCCTTCCCCCTCTAAGAGACCTAGGACTTATTACTCTAATCAGGGAAAGCCACCCTTCCCCTCTAAGAGACCTAGGACTGATTTTCCTTCTGATTCTTCTGATCAGGATTCCGAAATTTCTGTTTGCTCTAATGACCAGGATTTGCCCTTATCTACCTATGAGGATTCTGATGCAGGGGACTCCATTCCCTCTGCTTCCCCTCCAGAGGATTTCTCTTTTGGTGAAACCTTGCATACTCTTAGGGAGAATTTCCTCTGGGAAAGCCAGGATTACTCTGACTCCAAAAAGAGGCTTAGTGAATTCTTACCCCTGCCTCAACACAGGCCTTTAGCTATCCCTCCTGTACTGGACACTGCAGATGTTGCCTTCTTGGAATCTAGCCTGGCCCCTGACACTTTACCTCCTGCTCCCAGAAAACCTTATAGGTATTACATGGTACCTGACTCTCACAAGTTCCTCTTTAAAAATCCTACTGCGGTACTGCGGATCCTGAGACCATTTCACAGGGACCCAAGAGCATTAAGGCTACTACTGCCAAAAATCCTACCCCCTCTGATAGAGATTCCAGGGCGCTGGATAGATGGGGTAAGAAGGTATACACTTCTGCAGCTTTGGCCATTAGGGCCTTAAACTGCCAGTTTCATATGTTAAAGTAGCAACATATTATTGTTTGCTTAAACAGAAAATGATGATTCCTGACTGTGCTCAAAATAAAGAATTAGAAGAATTGATGCATTCTGCTGAACAAGTTGAAAACATACTTTGCAATGTGGTTTTGATTCATTAGAGGCATCTTGCAGGACTGCTGTCACTGGGTCTGTACTTAGAAGGCATGCTTTGCTTAAGGAGCAATCTTTGCCAGACGACATGCTTCGCTTAAGGAGCAATCTTTGCCAGATCATGTTAAAGCTAAATTACTGGATGCTCCCTTAAACCAAGACCGCCTGTTTGACAGAAGTAGTACTTAAAAAGATGGAGGAAAAAGCTAAATCTATGCAAACTGTTAAAGATTTCCTGCAAGTACAGCCTCCCAGATTTAGTAGGCATTGGCCCTCTAAGAACTAGTCCTTTCCTGCCTCTTCCAGGCCTTCTAAGTCCAAACCCAGAACCAGCAGAACACCCAGGCTTCAGTCCCAAGGTACACACAGGCCTAAGCACTGGGGGGCTCCCACTTAAGACTCACCCTATGGTAAACTGTCTCAATGACTTAACTTTAAAACTTCCAAGCCCTGCTCAACTGACCGTTCCTTTAGGGGGAAAGATTGCCCTGCATGCAAAGAATTGAGAACTCATTACCCAGGACAAATGAGTTTTAAAAATAGTTTCCCAAGGATACAGATTCCACTTCCACTCCTTACCAACCCTAAACGGTTGCCCAGACCTACCCCCAAATCAATGGGCAGAGGCTCAAAAGCAAGTTCTCTCTCTTTTAAGCATCAGGGCTATTCAAGCTGCCCCAGAAGAAGAATGGTGGCAAGGTTTCTACTCAAGACTTTTCCTGGTACCCAGAAAAGACAATTCCTGGTGTCCTATCCTGGACCTGTCTATCCTTAAACACATTTTTGGTAATCCCAAAATTCAAAATGCTAACTCTTCATCAGCTGCTTCCCATGCTAAGCAAAGGTGCCTGGATGGCAAAACTGGATTTAAAAGAAGCCTACTTGCACATCCCAATAAGGGAATTTTGCAGAAGATACCTACGCTTCAGAGTAGGCTACATGCACTATCAGTTCTCTGCACTGCCCTTTGGCTTACCTACTGCACCCAGGGTATTCACAAAATGCCTAGCTCCAGTCATTGCATTTTGCAGGCAAAGAAATATTCAAATATACCCATACCTGGACGATTGTCTTATTCAGGCAGAGCCAGGACATACTATTAAATCATCTGACATTTGTAAAGTAATTGCTAACTTCTCTGGGGTACACCATAAACGAAAAGAAATCACATCTTGTACCCTGCCAACAAATTGTATTCCTGGGAGCAAGCTTGAAAACAACTTCCCAGATGGCCTACCCCACACCAAAGAAACAAGTTCGTTTGACAGCATACTTCATGCTACTGGCCACAAAGACCCAGCTATCTGAAATGGGGGGCTCACTTGGCAGGCCAGGACAGTGCATTCAAGGCAAATGGAACCCAAGTCAAATGCACCTGCATATCAATCAAAAAGAAATGTTAGCTGTACAGAATGCTCTGACAGCCTTCAAGGACCGTATTCTTCCAGGACAGTTATTGGTAAAGACGGACAACACCACTGTTATGTGGTACATGCAGGGGGGAACCCACTCATACCCTCTCTGCAGACTAGCCATGGCTCTGTGGAACACAGGTCAAGCTACCAAGTGCACCTACAGGCTTAATTCCTGCCAGGAAAGCTAAATACACTGGCTGACGACCTAAGCAGAAATCTCATGGACCCACACAAGTGGAAACTGGAACCAAAGATATTCAACATGTTGAGAAACAAATGGGGGAGCCCAGAGAAAGGCCTGACTGCTTCCCCCCAGAACTACCAAGTGGACAAATTCTGCACAAGGACTCCCCACAAGTGGATGCCCTGTCCTTCACCTGGAAAAATCTATCAGTTTACGCCTTTCCCCCTCTGCCTCTCCTCTCTAAGGTACTACTAAGATCAAACAGGACAAACCAAGGACAATATTGATTGCACCAGACTGGCCACACCAACACTGGTACCCCCTCTTGCGCAGTGTGTCACTGCTGGCTCCATGGCACCTGCCTCAGACCCCTACTCTGCTGTCACAGCAGGAGGGCCAGATTCTGCATCCTCAGCTTCAAACCCTGAACCTGGCAGCCTGGCTAATTACCTAATCTCTCTGTTACCATCCCTCAGTAAACAAGTGCTGGATGTCATTTTGGAGGCAAGGAGGCCTAGTACTAGAAAATCCTATGCTGAAAAATGGAAAAGATTCTGTTCCTGGAGCCAAACTCGGGATGGGCACAGCAAAGCCCAATTTACCTCAGATACCTAACTGAGATGCTGCACAAGGGCCTTTCCTTTTCCTCCATCAAAATTCATGCCTCAGCCATTTCAGCTCATTACAATACAGAACCACCCCTCTTCTCTCATCCACTGCTGAAGCAATTCCTCAGAGGGGCCAAAAACTTAAGACCACCCAGGAGAGCTTCTACTCCAGCCTGGGACCTTAACTTTGTATTGGAAAAGCTCACTCTACCTCCCTTTGAGGCAGCTGCAAATGCAGAGTTGAAATTCCTTTCTTGGAAAACAGTCTTCCTTCTAGCCATCACTTCAGCAAGAAGGGTGTCTGAATTACAGGCCCTTATGGCAGTGGAGCCTTTCATCATCTTTCATGTGGACAGGGTGTCCCTCAGGACCAATCCCTCCTTCATGCCCAAGGTGGTATCCAGTGTGGCCCTTAATCAGTCCATTCTTCTTTTCTAATCCACAGAACAAAGCGGAACGAATACTGCACTCCTTGGACGTGCACAGACAAATCAGATTTTACTTGGACAGGACTAAACATCTCAGGAAATCTGAACAGCTGCTGGTTGCATTTGCTGCAGGGGCAGAGGGAAGGCCATCTCAAAGCAAACCAAGTGGATAGGCCATTGCATTAATTTCTGCTATAAGCACCATGGAAAACCTACCCCACAGGGGGATAAGACCACATTCAACCAGGGCTACATCTACCTCTGCAGCCCTTCTCAGAGGTGCCCCTACCAGGGACATACTAGAAGCTGCTACCTGGAGTTCTGTACAAACCTTCACCAAGCATTACCACTTGCCATTTTTTTCTAAATCCAGGGCTGGCTTTGTCACTGCAGTCTTGCAGGGCCTTATAGCTGGTCCTAATGCTATCTAATAACCTCCTCCCATCCTTAGCTTTGGGAATCTACCCAAATGTGATGACTGCAACAGTGAAACATGAAGAAGACAGTACAGTTGTGTACACTTACCATAAATGTAGATGTTAGAGTGTATTCACTGTTGCAGTTCTGGTTACCCTCCCTCCAGTCTCCTGACTTCTATTGACTATACCTCTATTCTTGTTTACTATGCTTAAAGCTTTTTGGTGTATTTGCTTTTTTGTTGGAGGTGTAACCTTGTATATAATTGCTTCCCATTATGGGGGGCAAACTGATGTAATGGCATCGGCTGCATGCTTTATACCCCCGACTACCTGATGTCATGGAAGATGAGATGGCAACTGACGCAGGACACAAGACTTTGATAATCAGGCCGACTGAGGGCTACTGCAAGCAGATGACCCAAATGTGATGACTGCAACAGTGAATACACTCTAACATCTACATTTATGGTAAGTGTACACAACTGTACTTTTCAATGCTTGTGCACTTTGTATATCTGTCTGTGTTGAAATATCAAACACAAACACAAGCACACACAAACTAATTTAATTTACATTTATTTGTGTGTGTGTCTTTGGTAATGCATTTTCTCTGACTGGGTTTAGATTTTTCTTCTTTTTTTCCTTTCTTATTTATTAACATTTGTTTAGCAGGAAAGTCGACTCAAGCAAAAAGCCTCTTTTCAGCAGAAGTCTGGGGAGAAAAGCTCTAAGCAAAGATTGTACAAACATTTCTCATAAATATTTACAAAGTTATAGTCAACAAGTTTATTACCTACTTACACAGCACTGTCTGGTTGATGTTAGGAAAATAAGTAGCAAGAAACAAGGCAGACGCACATGCTGCTTAACACAGCAGTGTAATGTAACACAGTTACTTGGATTATGTGAGACTGCAGTGCACTTCTGGTAGGTATTTATCCCCTTTGCTCCACTGTAGCATGATAGTGGAGTTGACACATACAAGGTGGTGGGGAGGAGCTTGCACCCTAAAAAAAAAAAAGACGTTTGTGCATTTTTTTTATGTTTTCTGCTTTTCAACACTGAAACATTGATAAAGTGTAACTGGTACTACTGTGTCTCAATCAAATGTAGGGAAACCACACAGCACAAAATATGGCTATGTACTGTTATGAAAGTGAAAAGATCAAAATAAACACATTTCTCTCTCTTATGGTTCTCTGATTGATCCCTCATTGGCATGCGTGCTGTGGGGTGGTCATTCTATGACCAGGTAATGTGGCTTACCCATCTGACTGGGGCTGGAACAGATACACTGAAGGTTGTCCCTTCCATGGAACCATTAGCCTTTTCCTCCTTCTCTAAAGCAGCAGGCATCATGCTGGGAAACTCAAGTATTCTTCCAGTCCTATTATACATACCTCTTTCAGTGACACAATATCCGTATGTCTGACTGGGAGGGCATTGAGCAGTGGCATTAGCTTGTGCTCTGCCTTTGGCCCACAGGATGACCACCCCTTCCTCTGCTTCTCCCAGCTCCAGTCCAGGTATTATCCTTATAAGCACTCAGCTCCACCACAGCCTTTCATGCTTCCTTCTCTCCAAGATAGGCATGGCCACCCCACCACCTTGATTTTAAGAGTCTGAGTCGCTACTCAAACTCTGTTTGCAGTGGTCATAGTAGGGGCTTTATCTCTCCACCACCACTGAGACATATTAAATTTGTTGCTACTGTGAGGCTCACTGTATAATCATGATGTCTCAGCAGTTATGTGAGGATTCATCACATTATTTAGTTAAGGTTACCCACCTGTCTTCTGGGTAGTAGCATAAGATGTGGATAATTACCCAAAAATCTACACTGTCATATTTAATTAACAGGTACTTTACAGCCATACCTTCTTGGTGTTGTACTTGAGTTTTAGGTAAACACAGTTCCTGATGTTTCATGCGTTCCAGTGGAGTAACAGGAGCATAAAAATCACAGTTTGGACAGGTCCAGAATGTTCTTAAGCAATCCATATACAAATCTTCATTATCCTAGAAAGCCAAAGAGGAAAAAAGTAATTAATTATAATACCACTGCTTGCAAAACATATTGCAGAATTTCTAAGATATAGATGATCTATAACTTTCCAACTTAGTGCAGATATATACTGGACATACATCAGTCAGATTCAAAATAAGATGCTAATATTTAAATGGCAAATGGGAAGAGTTTTGCACACCTTAAACAGAAATCTGCTACCAAATCTCATTCAGTTTATCTTGGTGCAAGCACATCAAAATTCCATTAAATCTGAAACATGGACATCAACTCTGCGTGCTCGCAATTCATTCACACCGACTAAAATGATGGTGGAAAAACTGAAGTACAAAAGTAGCAGCTAAGACAGTGGTGTGTCCATGTGTGTGCTCTCTCTCTCACACTATTTCACTCATGCACTGCTTACTGCTGCCATGGCCCTCCTAAAGTAACAAGGATAAAGTGTTTCCAGTTATTAGATGTTTTCTACAGATGCACATGTTAGTAACACTGTCTTCTCAGAGGTTAAAATAACAAGCCGTTATCATTACTATCCTCTGCTGTTTAGCATCTACTTTTCTGAAGTAAAAGCAAATACTAAAATGCTAAGTTTGCAGATGACTGCCAGCTAAGGGCAGTCATTTAATTCCCAAATGACTTAGCCATCCTGTAGGAAGATTTGTCCCAAATAAATAACTAGTGCCAAAATCGGGTCTATATCATTAGTCAAACTGCCTATTCATCAACTCCTTTTTGTAGAAGCTACACTTCAGAGAATGGACTTTTCAGTGAAACTTTTCCCAGTGATAACCAATGGTAGGCTAACCTTGCGACATCAAAAACATCGTAAAATGAAAAACTTCCCCAGGTGGGTGCACCCCCCTAACTATACCAACTCCAAGATCGCACTACAGTGGGGGAAAAGGAAAAATTCCAGATAGTGGCCTACCATTGCTTTGCTTATTCCTGGTAAATGTTTCACTGAAAAGTCCGTTCACTGAAGTGTAGCTTTGACAAAAAAAAGGGTTGACCAATAGAAGTAGACCTCCAAAATCATGGACTGAAACAAAATTTAAAAAAAATGCTTTATTGTATCCTTTGGGAAGTCATCTACTCCACGGAACTACTGCACTAAAAGTACCCCCCTAGGAGTTGACTCAGTTGTTTAGGATATGAGAATTTGAGGACAGTGACCTAACTTTTGACCATCGTGTCATTTGTTGTAAGAAAGTCCTTCTACATTCCACAGCTTATAAACAAAGGGATTGTGTCTAGATCTAGAGATGTAATTTTCCCCTTTACTCAGTCCTTATTAGGGCAATGATTGAATACAATGCCCCCTTTGGCATGTAGCTGTCCAGATAAACACAACAGCTGTAACGCCCACAGAGATACCTTAATAAAAGGATACATGGTCAAACTAAAAGCCCTGCCACTATACTCTGTATCCTACAAACTGCCAAGAGGTGACATATGTCTGGCATACAATCCTCTAACCCTTTAGTGATGGATTTACATTACATCAGCCAGTCAAATGCCACCAGAAATACCTGGTATATGGATCTAAACCTCATCAGTAACATCAAAAGAATGGTTTGGAGGGACAGCTATATCTCTCAGAGGATATCACTGCTCTGGAACAGACTCCCATCTACATAAACAAGAAGTTATGTACTCACCATAACGTTCGATGTATGTAGTCCATCTCGCCTCACATTCTTACCCGTGGGTTCGGAGCCGAATGTCAGCTTTGACTCGGCCAAAACTTTTCTAGCTCGAAGTCTTTCTATTGGCTGGGCTAAGATGGTATCCCATGCTGCACTGCTCTATATCCCCAGATCTAGTTTGCTGCGAACACCAGCACTCATACTCTATGCATAACAACGCCCAAGGAAAGGAAGAACAAACCAAGAATGAAGGGAGCTCTGAAACCAGATCTAACCTCCAGATCCTCCAGGAAGGGGGGGGGGGGTAAGTAAGAATGTGAGGCGAGATGGACTACATACATCAAACTTTATGGTGAGTACATAACTTCTTGATGTTATGTAGTCCAATCTCGCCTACATTCTTACCCGTGGGACAGCATCCCCTAGCACCTAAATCCTGGGAGGCTGTGGAACCAAAGGAAGACCTGCCCCTAGATACCACATCCAACTTGTAATGAGTAACAAAGGTGTGAGGAGATGTCCAAGTAGCCGCAGCACAAATATCATCCATAGACAATCTGGCCTGATAGGCTGTAGATGTAGATACAGACCGAGTAGAGTGAGCCTTCACCGGGAACGGTAAATCTTTACCCCCTGAGGAATAAATGAAAGAAATGCAACTGGAGATCCACCTGGACAGCATGACTTTGGGGACAGGAGACCCAAGTCTGTTTTCCGAAAAGGAAGCAAACAACTGATCAGATTTTCTGAGGTCTTTGGTTCTGTGCAGATAAAAACGTAAATGTCTGTGTACATCCAATTGATGACATTTAAATTCTGCCTTGTTTGAGAACTGGGGAAAAAACACTGGCAACTCAATAGATTGATTAAGGTTACTGACTGACGCCACTTTGGGAAGAAAGGAAGGGTTGGGTCTGAGAGAAACGCTGTCCCTATGAAACATCAAATAAGGGGGTTTGATTAATAAGGCTTGAAGCTCTGAAACGCGTCTGGCTGACTTGATGGCTACTAAAAGGACAGTCTTCCAAGTTAAGAATTTTAAATCACAAGTGGATGCAGGCTCAAAGGGGAATGAAGTAAGAGCCTGCAGAACAAAGTTTAAATCCCAAGGCATGACAGGTTCCAATACCAGAGGCAAAATAACAGAGTGCCCTTCAGAAAAGCCTTACAGAGTCTATGAGCCATCAGACTAGGTTCGTTTGCGACATGAAAGGTAGAAGTTGCCACCAATTGGACTTTAATGGTTGCGGCTGCTGAACCCTGGTTAAAGAGCATAGACAAGAACTCCAATACAGACAAAATTGGAGCCGTGTAAGGGTCAATCTTTTGGGTATGAGCCCAGATTGAAAACCTCTTCCATTTACTGTAGTAAATCTTCCTGGTAGAGAGCTTATGAGAGGAAGATAAAATATGAACCACCTCCAGTGAGAAATGATGAAGCCTAACTAATGATGGAAGTGGCGTAGCCATGCTGTCAACCGGAGGGTCCGAAGATAGAGATGGAGCTGCCCTGACATGTGTGTCAGTAAGTCTGGTTGTGGGTCTAGAATCCAAGGAGCGTCCATGAGATAGGGATGGAGAAAGGGGAACCAAATTTGACGAGGCCAGTGTGGAGCAATCAGAATAATTCTGCTTCCCAAGGCTTGAGCTTTCTGAATAACCATTGACAGCAAGGGAACCGGAGGGAAGGCATATAGTAGACCGGAGGGCCAATCGTGGACTAGAGCGTCCCTGGGTGACTCCCCCTGAGGGGGGATCAACATGAAGTAGCTGCTGCATTTGGCATTGAGGGGGCTGGCAAAGAGGTCGCAGCAAGGCTGACCCCACCTGCAGAAGATCTGTTCCGCAACTTGACAGTTCAGGGACCACTCGTAAGGCATCAGAATAGCTCTGCTTAGCCTGTCTGCGATCACACTGAACTTCCCAGGAATGTGCGATGCCACCAGAAAATGTTGGGAAACTGCCACACATGCATGGCCTCTCTGCAAAGGGGATAGGACTTGGTTCCTCCCTGCTTGTTCAGATACCACAACACTGACATATTGGAATAGTCCCGAGAGGAAGAAAGCTCTGAAGTGCTTGCAACGCTAGTAGCACAGCTCTCATCTCCAAGGACATTGATGTGCAGATGCATCTCGTGCTCTTGCCACGTGCCTTGGACTGTCCTGCCTAGATAATGCCCCCCCACCCCATCTGGGAGGCATCCGTGGTCACCGTGGCAATCGGGGATGCAGGAATGAAGGGCTTTCCTGCATTCAGGTTGTCGGTGCGAATCCACCAACTGAGATCCTGTTTGCACCTGTGCACCTGTCCGTGAGTAGAATAGTGTAAGAAAGTGGAAGATGTTGGAGACCACTGGGCAAAAAGGAGTCTCATATGTAACCTTGCCAGAGGGACTAACTTAATCGTCGCAGCCATTGTCCCTAATAGTTGGAGGACCCATCTAGCCTTTGCTCTTCTCAGGGGGAACAAGGCATGAACTTGTTGTTGTAGGACTCTGATTCTTTCCTGTGGTAAAAACGCCCACATGAGGATGGTGTCTGCGGCTATAAAAGTGACACGCTGTGAGGGCAACAAGGCAGATTTCTCCTAGTTCAATGTGATGCCCAGCTGTTGACATAGGTTTATAGTAGCGTCCCTGGTCTGGATTAGTAGATGCCTGGTGGTGGCAGTAAGGAGCCAGTCGTCCAGATATGGAAACACTTGGAATCCCTGACATCTCAAGTGAGCAGTCACCACTGCCATGCATTTGGTAAACACCCTGGGGGCTGTGGTGAGACCAAAGGGCAGGGCTCGAAACTGAAAATGACTAGCTCTCAGCCGGAAGCGTAGGTGACTTCTGGATGCCCTGTCCATCTTGATGTGGTAGTAAGCATCCTTGAAGTCGATGGAGCACATCCACACTTCTTTTCCCAACAATGGGAGAATAGACTGCAATGTGACTATTCGGAACCTGGACTTTTGCACATGGGTGTTCAATTGGCTGAGATCTAATATGGGTCTCAGGTCCCCTATCCTTTTCGGCACCAAAAAGAATCTTTAAGTCCCTAATCCGATCTGGTGTGAGGGGACATGCATGGCTCCTTTTTCTAGCAGCTTTGAAACTTCTGAAGCTGCGTAATCCCTTTGACTGGGTGGAACATCTGGGATTTTCTTGATTGAAGGGGGATCTGACGAGAAGGGGATGACATATCCTCTGGAAATTATTCGTAGAACCCATTGGTCCTGGGTGATGTTTTGCCAGGCCTCCGGGTATAACGAGATTCGACCCCCGACTGGTTCCAGAAACGCACAGTCGGGCCTCCCATCAGGAGCGGTGGTAGGGAGAACCACAAAAGGAATCGCGGTCTCCCGAGTTGCGGTGGCCTCCTCTGCCTCTAAGGCGGTGTCTTCCTGAATAACCACCCCCTCCTCTGCCTCTGGAGGGGGGCTCACCTTGTGCACTGGGAAAAAAACCTCTGTGATTTCTTGAACCACATTTTTCCACCCCTCTGGGCCTTGGGATAAGGCCTAGAGGGAAGGGAAAAACGGACTCCTACAGCAGACAGAGTTTTTCCCTCCTGCTCGCACCTAGTGAGGGTGTCTTTCACCTTGGTTCCGAACAAAGAGGAACCATTGAAAGGAGTGTCTGGTGAATGAAGACTTGAAGGCCTCCACGAAATGACAAAGGTGCATCCAGGCCTGTTTCCTAAGAGCAACTCCTGAACTTGCTGCCCTACTCACTCCATCGGCTGCATATGAGATCAGCCTCATGGAGGAGTTAACGATGGAATTGAGGGTAGATATCTGAGCGTTAACCGTCTGGGTCACCACCTCAGAAACATTACCCATGAGAGTATCTCCAAGCTCCTTGAGGAGATCTCTCTGGAGCTGTGTAAAGTGAGATAAATAATTCAATGACCATAGGTCACTGAAGAAAGGGTATGCTTCCCGTACCGGTCCATGGTCCTAGACTCCTTGTTAGGAGGATGGACGGTGGAAGAAGTCTTGGCTAATTCCTTCTGAGTGGCTGCTGCCACCACCATGGCATCCACAGGGACTCCGTTGGACAGAAATTCCTTACCAGTAGGAGCAAACAAAAATTTATTGGGTCTCCTGGGGACTGGTTCCACAGAGTCAGGGGTCTCCCACACCCTTCGACAGACCAAATCCAGAAGCTCATCGAAGGGTGGAGATACCCAGGAGGCAGAGGGCTGAGCACCAAACGCCTTCAGGAAGACCGACTCCTCCTCGGAGGGGGCTTTGGATGGCCAGTCACCTCTTTGTTTCAAAATCTCTAGGATGTCAGAGAAAGAAACATCCTCAGAGGATGACTTGGGGACCCCTCCGATTCCTCGAGGTCAGTGTCTGATGTGAGAGACTCATCTGGGAATCTATGTGCTTCCTCTTGCACATCTTCTTTCTGGGTGGCTTCTCAGTAACGACTCTGAGGGGCCTTCAGAAATGTGGGGACCACTCACAGGGGTACCCTGAGGCCTTGGGGCTCCACTGTCTAGAGATAGATCACGATCAGAGACCTGCACCGGTGTAGTAGGAGACAGAGTGACCGACCTGCATGATGTCGCTGACGACCTGGCCAGCGCACTCTGCATGGCCTCAAAGGCCAGTCCCCCTGAGTCCGAGGAGTGACCAGCCTCTGAAACCACGACAGGAGTCAGACTTCCCTGTGCCGAAGCACTGAGAGGGAGACTAGGAACAGATAGGTGTCCCGAAGCCTCTCCCTTGGGTCTGACTGAAGAATCCTGAGTCGTGAATCCCGTGGATGGTGCCGACGGGGTCGGAGCTGACGTTGGCACCGATAAGCCAGAAGGGGCTGTTGGAACCGACCTAGGGACATCACATGGAGCCGAGCACTCCGGCTCCGAAAGCTGAGATACGCTCGAAAGCTGAGATACGCTAGGAGGAAGTATCGAAGCAGGTTGAAGGATGGGCTCTGGCGCCGACTGGGTCAGAGCCGAGAACAATTTTGCCAAAGCAGGTGACTGAAGGAGTCTCTGCACCACTCTATCGACGTCCGCATCTGATAAGGTCCTGGAGAATTTAGAGCAGGGGTGTCCTGGAGGATTTAGACTAGACCGGGCAGGGGTGTCCAACCTTTGTCTTGCTGGGGCCACATTGAGTGAACAGAAATGGTCTTGGGGCCGCATATAAAACATATCATATAACTCTTTTGTTGCTCCTGAAGACCACAGTCGACCTGCTGGCTGTACTGTAGGTGCATTTGAACAATGAATAAATGTAATAACTGCCTAATATTTGCCTTAAAAATTCTCATTCTAATTCTCTAATCTATCAGTTAACTCTAACATCTTAGTTAATATATATATATATATATATATATATATATATATATATATTACAAATAAACAGATACTCACTACAGCATTAGCATTTCTCACTGGGAAAACCATTCCAGCAGTCCAACTACATAAAATGTCAACATCAGCAGTCCTACAATACTATAATCCACAAAAATAACCCAACAAATTTGCAATAAAGTAAAGAATTCACATTACTGACTTAATAAAACAATTCTGAATAAGCTAGAAGAAGGTTTCACCCAAACAAATAACTGGTGCCAGAAATCATCATCCCCTTTGAGGAGAGTGATGTCCCCACAAATTATCACATTAATAACAATGTTGTAAGCATGCAATAAGTCATATGGTACTTGGGCACCCAGGTTGATAGAAACCTGACTTTTCACCACCACATTGTCTCCGTTATAAGGAAAGCTTTTTACATGGCCCAATTCATTAGTAAGGGTATCTCATCCAGGGACAAGGAGGTCATAACATCCCTGTATTCTTCCTTTACAAGAGCCATTATTGAATGCAATGCCCCTTTTGACATGTGCCTCAGCAAAACACCCTGCCAAAAGAAAGACTACAACCATTTCTGACAAAAAAGGTCAAAGGACTAAGTTCACTTAGTTATCTAAATGGACTAAAAAGCTTCTTGCTTTCCTCTGTCTCTCACTGGCCCCTATAAATTTCACCACTGGCTTGCTTTCCAGGCTAAGAAAGATCCTGCCTTAAGAGACTTCCTCTTCCTCAGAAATACTGGCCAGCTGAGTTTTTTGAGTTTTTTGAGTTTTTTAAGTCAGTTTATCTTCCCCTTTTCCTATTTTTTAGTGTGTAGTGTCCATACAATCACCTATTCCCCTTATAGTTAAAATTTTTTTTACTTTTTTATAAAGTTTAAAAATTTTCAGTTCCTTATTAATCCCTGTCTGTGTCTGTGTTTGTGATTAATTGTGTGACTGTTTTGGGGGTGTGTGTGTGAGTATTTTTTGTTTACTCTTTCTTAGACTATGTCTAAGGAGGTATGTCAGAAAATGTTCTCTTGGGTTTTTACACCTGCTGGTTTACCCTGTGGGGTGTTTCACTTTTTTACAGGACTCCTGTGCTTTCAGTCAGCAGAATAAAAATAATCCCTGGCAGGAAGCTAAAGATAAGCCCGGAACACACCTAAACCTGGGTGTCCAGTAAGTAAGCCATCTAAGGTCATCCACTAAGCCTTCTAAGCCATCTCGGTGGCAGGCTCGACTCCTCCTTGGTCCTTGGGCTCGGCGAGGCTCGTCTTTCTTCTTCCTCAGGTAAGGCGGGTTCGATCCGGTTCCCCGCGGTGTTCTCTGTCTTGTTCTGTCGGCTCCGGCTGGAGCATTCGCTTATCAGAGCCACAGAAGGAGACCGGCTCCATCTGGATCCCATGGGGCTCCGGCGGCGATGACTTCATCATCCAAGAGAGTCCCTCGGTCCCCTTCTCGGTGGATCCTCTCGCCTCCTCTGCTCCGGTTCTCCTCTTTGTTCGGAGTCGATCAACCGATCTTGAGATCTTGTCTGCTGCTGTCTGACAGAGATTAGAGGGAGGTGTAGGCTGGAAAAATTCGGCAGCACTGGCTGGCCTCCATAGGCCCTCTCAGCAGCAGACTTGCTATTTGCTTCACCCCTTTGCTCTCCTCCTCTCCTCTCCCCCCACCCCGGGCGAACTCGGGCTCGGGACAGTGTGCCGTCGGGGTGCCGAACCGATACATCCTTTTTGGCTCCGCTGCTCGGATTCTCCTCCTCCTTGACCCCCTCCTGAGAGGATCCGGGTCGTCGAGCTTTCCTTGTCGTCGAGGGGGGTTAGTGGCACCGGACCCTTGTCCTCGTCCTGGCAGTCGCTCCTCCCCAGCCTCTCCTCCCGGTGCCTGTAGACGCCTCTGCCAGCCACTCCTCCCCCTCAGGCTCTCCTCCCATCCCCAGGTTCCCCCCCATTGGGATCCCCTTCCGAGGTTTCCTGTTCTCCTGCAGTTCCTCTCCCCCCTCAGAAGGGCTTAGAAGAAGAGGGTTCAGACCCCCATCTTCTACATCTGATAATTCTGATCAAGAGACGAGGTTCCCTTGAGCCTGATCTCTCTAAGGATATCCTTTTCAGACATCCTTGAGCTCCTCAAAGGAGATTTGGCCAGACAGGATGACTCTCCCGACCTGGAGGGGGGACTTGGACCTCCTTGACCGCTGATCCACCCTCCCACCTCCGCCGAGGCTTTGCCACAGGTAAGGGTCCTGTCCAGTGGCGTGGACTTGTGACCCTGTCCCAGGAGTGCCCAGAAAACCATTTCGGCCCGGAGACAAGCCGTTTCCAATTGCATTTCTGTCAGATGCGGTGCAGGTGCGTGCGGCCTGGATGCAAGGAACTTGGAAGATCCGCCCCACAGACATCCTCCCAACAAATGGATCCTTACCATACCAGGTATGGAAAGCGACTATTTTCTTCAGCTGGATCTGCTATGCTCTTTGAACTACCTTTGCTGAACTACCTGCTCAACTACTCATTCTCAAGAGATATTCTCAAGGAACTATTGATCCTCTGCTGGGGGAAGTGGAGCAGGCCTTAAAAGCACAGCTAGCTCACAGAATTCCCTGAATTCTCTAGCCAACTCCCATATCCTATGCCGCGATGGAGGCGAAAGTGGTTATGCAGCCAGGCACAGGCTCTGGCCCAGCACCTGGGAGATGCTTCTTGACTAATTTTATGCGACCCTTTGTCCCTCCCTCAATACCCCCGGCCCGGTTGTTTCCCCTTTTGACCGACCTCAGGTGGAGGAAAACCAGGGTGGGTGTGAGCAGGATTGCAAAACTCTTTTCTGCAGTTGGAGTCCATTTTTCCACCCTCTAGACCCCCTCCTGGAAGGGCAAAAGGGAGGGAAGATGTGGTTCAGCCCATGAGTGCCCAAGGAGCTGCACCCCGACCCCCCCAATAGCAGGGAGTAACAGGCAGAGGGGGCCGCTAGAGAGGGGGGGGTAGAGGCAGTCTTCCGGCAGAAGCCCTTTCCTCTCTTCCTGAGAAGCCCCCCCAGTGCCCACTGAAGGCAGTTGGACTGTCCAGTCGGGAAGGCAGTCGGGGGGTCTTCTGCCTACCCAGCCTTTCACAAGATATACAGTCGATCATATCGAGGGTTACAAAATCCCCTTGAAGGTATCCCCCTACAAAGGAATCCCTTCAGACATCTCACCCGGTCAAAGGGATTCAAAGCGGAGGAGGTAGAACAGTTCAGTTCAAAGAAAAAAGAGAAAGAGCCACCAGTCTGTCAGAGCAATCCAGTAGGGATCCAGGTTACTTTTATCTTTTTTTTTAGTCCGAGAAAGGGAGATTGAGACCAGACCAATATTCTACCCAGTTAAGTCAAGATTGTGGAAGGCAAGAAGATTCTTCAGTCGCGCCTTCCAGTCCCCCTGCCCTTTCTGGCAAGGACAACTGGATATTATACTTAAAATGCTTACTACAAAGACCACAGCCTTCACTGCAACATAAACAAGCCACTTTGTATGGACAGATTCTTGACACAAAAACATTCAACTTCTGTAAAAAGCTCCTCTCATTATCAAACAATGTAGTTCAGCAACACAATGGCTGGATGGATAGCCATAAATGTAGTCCTTGGGTAAGCAACATAGCCTTCATCAAACCAGATGGAAAATCCACATACTAACCTTTCCCAGCTGGATGGCTACAATGTAATATTGGTTACTCAAGTCTACTTGCCCAAGAAGAGGGGCATGTTTAACTAAGAATTCCATTTGCAAAATTATATTCAGTATACATATTAAATATCTCGCTTACACACACACACACACACACACACACACACACACACACACACACACACACAAAAGCCCCTACTTGTAAAATAGGCAACCTCAGTAATCACATGACACCCACTCACTGAATGAAATTGTCTGGAAGCCAAAATATCTGCAAAAAAAATCATAGTAGAGATGGATTCATCCATGTAATTTCCCACCACCAAAAGGACCATAAATAAATCAACAAACAACTGCTTGGCAAAAAGTAAATCAATAAGAAAACCATAAACTATAATGCTACATACTGGTGTAAACATATAACTTGTGTCAATCCCCAGGTTAATCCATACCAAATTATTGTTTCAGAGCTTCAGCTATGTACAAACAGCTTTCTCCTAAAAACTTAACTCATTGATATTTGCCTTGCTGTAATTATAACTGTAAAAAAAATGTTTTTAAGTTTATTCTGTACCACAATGATTCTCACTGTTATGAGATGTAATCTCTGCCATATTGTATGAGTACTATAATCCATAATTTACTGTCTCTCTCTCTCTCTCTCATGTATTATATTGTTTTGTGTTATTTTTGTAGCTTTTCTCCCCGGGCCTCCGCTGAAAATGGACCTGTGCCCAGTCGGACATTCCCTGTAAACAAATGTAAAATAAAACAAAATAAATAAAAATAAACTTCCCTCCAATCTAAAGCCATTTGACATTTAGACATTTTAATTTGTGCAGAAGTTACTCACAGACTGACAGTTTACTGAGCTGTAATGCTGACCTTCGCTTTTGAAAAAAACAAATTCCCAGACTTGTCAATAGCCCAAAGTGTAGAAAGGATTATTTATTTTTGGAAAACATCTTACACACCCAGGAACACTGCAAGAAATCAAAGTCACATTAGCACTCAATGCTTACGTCTGAACAGATGAATCATACCTGAATCATACCTGTCAATTCCAAAAGAAGTAAAGTAGCTTAATAAGAAGGTTATTTGCAAGGTTGCATGGCAGTTTATATTGGAAATAAGCAGAGATATTAAAAAGGCTCTGTTTTTCATAATTATGCTGAAAAGTCTTCCAAGGTAAATACAACTTCTGATTTAGTATGGAACCATACCTCTCAACCTTAGAGCAAGAAATCTGTACAAAGCGAAAAATAAAAGTGGGACACAGGCCCAAAAATAGTTATGCATGACAGACACCATTGAAACAACTGTAGCTGCAAACAATATACATCACTTATAATCTTTCTATCCCATCATTGTCAGTTAAACATTATACGGCTCATTCAGTCCTGCCTTCTTTGGCATCAAAGAAGACCATGCTTTGAAATGAAAAATGAATTAAAAATAATACATAAAACACATTGCATCAACATCCTGCAACTTCCTACCTGCAAGCAACCACAGAGCTTTCACTGAAACTAGGGCTGCTTGTTTCCCCAGAATGACAGCTCTCCCTAATTAAGTCTAATGGTATACAATCTACCAGTATCTGGACTACCTGAAATAAATTATGGCCTGTAAATTGAAAGTACACTTTGTTTAATTAAACTATATTTCTAAGCCCACTTACTATATTTTTTCAGTAACATCCCAATATCCATTTCCAGGTCACTTTACAAGACATTGGCAGTGGTAGACTTGGCATCCTTCAGAACCCCACAGGCCCACGCTAATACATTGTCCATTAAATGTAAATGTCCATCCACTGTAAATGGCAAGAAGCTATGTCTTAAAAAATCTACTTCTGGCATGCAGTATTACGTTTTGAAACAAAGAAACATATTCTCCACAGTCTGTAAGTCTCTGTCTTTAATCATCTACTGTTGTAGCACTCCCAACACATAAGCACACACATAACTACTAAAATCCCCAACATTTAAAAAATGACATTGTGCCTACTTGATTTGCCAGTATTGATGATCCGCCAAAGCTAAGCTTACTGTTGTCCAATCTACCACTGCTTAGAACCCACCAATGAAAAAACAGTACTAGGTGGTTTTTTGTTTGTCTGAAAAAACAATACAACTTTATATGCTACAGTCCCACATAGTCAGTTCACTAGTGACCCATTAACCCTAGGCTGCTGTCTCATTCTTACTCCCTAGAACTGCATTACCTTGGATGACTACTTTTATTTCCTAAGCAAAAGACACAAATTGGAAGATGAGGCAAAAAATCCAGACATTCTTTGAAAATCTATACAGTTAAGAGGTATGAGTTCATGTTCAATACAACACTCTCCCTGTCAGGAAAGCCACAATTTAATGAAAGTGTACTCTTAATGTATGATATATTTGTGAGCTAACTTGTTTGTGTTCAGTAGGTAGACTGATCATTGTTAGCCTCTTTGTGCGTGTGTCTCTCTCTCTCTCTCTCTCTCACACACACACACACACACACACACACACACACACACACACACACACACACACACACACACACACACACACACACACCTACTTTCACTCACACAATTCTGCTTTCATGCATGCACTCACTCACTCTGTACTTAACACAGGTAATTGCTGTCCCTTTCAAAGGCAACAGCGGCAAATCCATACATGAGTCCTTCTTCAGCAAGAACAAACACACACACACTGTTTGTTCGGCGCAAAATAATGGCGTAAACATACTGAAGCTTTTTTAGCTCAAAAACAAAACTAGAAGGGTGCTTTGGCGCATGCGCACACCGACATTAGCTTTACAGGTCACGTGAGCGAAAAACACAAAACAAGAAAGTGTTTTGGGGCATGTGTACATCGATGTTGCAGCTAGAGGTTGAGGGCCGCATGGAAGAGCTCTGAGGACCGCATGCGGCCCGCGGGCCACAGGTTGGACACGTCTAATTTAGAGGATAGAGAGGGAAATCGAGACCTCCTCTCCAAAGGGGACCTGCGAGGAGGTGATGCTGGCCTAAAGCTAGGCGATCGGCTCCGAATAGGGTCCAAAATGATTGGAGCCAATGCCGGTTCCATAACCACAGACACTTCCTGCGGCCCCAAGGACAATGGAGCCGAGGATGTCGAAGCAGACTTTGCTATTTTCTCCGGTGGCTCCGAGGAGACTGATGGAGCTGGAGATCTCTTTTTAGATTTCAAAGATTTTGACTTGGAGCTGGAAGCAGTTTCCAGACCCTCCTCGAAGGGGGTTTCAGAAGTCCCTTCAAAATCAACTTATTCTTCCTTTCCTGAAGAACTCTCGGACTAAACGCATAACAGAAACTGCATGACTCCTGGAGATGGATTGCTCCCAGACAAAATACACACAGACAGAATGTCCATCGGTAATGGACATTTTATAGCTGCACCTAGAGCATTTCTTGAAGCCCGAGGGCTTGTGCTCCTTAGAATCTTTGGACATAGTTAGCTACAACAAAGCACCAAAAACAACAATAACTGACAACAGTACCAACGGTAAAACAGTCACAAGGTGGGAAAAACACCACCACAAACGAGAACCTCAAGATCTCTAACTAAAATGATCCTTTGGCACAACAAAGACTAAAACCTCTAATTTAAAATGGTTTTAGACCTGTAAGGAAATAACACAAGGAAGCAAGGGACAAACTAGGTCCTCTAACTGAAACGGGCCTAGCCCGTTGGAACAGCTAGTGGGATACCACAGAAAAAACGATCAAACACAAAACTTTTTCACCATACAAGACCAAAACACACAATAGCTCTTAAAATAGCTTTTTGTTTGCAATCAATTCTCTAATAATGAAGAAAAAAGGGTACTTAGCCACAGTCAAGAGTGAGACCATGTCCGAGCTACACGAGCGGCAAACGAGATCTGGAGATATAGAGCAGTGCAGCATGGGATACCATCTTAGCCCAGCCAATAGAAAGACTTCGAAATAGAAAAGTTTTGGCCGAGTCGGAGCCGACATTCGGCTCCAAACCCACGGGTAAGAATGTAGGCGTGACTGGACTATATAACATACAAAGTTCATCCCTGTCCATATCCTTGTTTTATTAAATTATCACATAGAAAAACAAACAAAAGTAACCACTAAAAAAGAAAAGAATCCAAAGCATACACTGTCAGCGGCAGGAATCACTTGCAGTCAGCCAACGCTTCAGTACAAGCTGTTTTTATTCTTCCACATAAAAACCACACAGATTGAGTGCTTTTCATCCCCTGAGACTGGGGACTTCATCAGAATCTAATTGCACTGCATAATGAATTAATTTAAATACTGTTTAAAATAAATGTCATCACCCTTCCCACTCATTTAAAGGTACCGCTACAATAATTCCTCCAAGTAAAATGTACTAACTATAAAAGTCATAACAAAAAACACCATTCTAAAAGAAAAAAACAGTGCTGGTATTCCCTTAGATCCCCCTACTTCTTTCTCTGTCTATACTCTGATATCAGTTCTTGATAGGGAAGGCAATCTCTAGCCTGTAGTCCAAATAAATTATTGGCCTCTTCCCATTCTATTACCTTTCCCTCTCTAATTATTTGCCCCCAATACTTAGTTCTTTCACCAGTCTTCTCCAATAACTTACAACCCCCTCTTACTTATTGTCTGCATCCCTAATTGCAGTCATCCCTATTGGCAGAATCTCCTTTCTCCATTCCCATGTTGGCTTAGTTCTTAGAATACTTTGTGCTACTTTATGAATGTAATATTCTGTATGGTTATTGTTATTCTCCTTAACGATCTGTATGCAGGATTCCAGTCTCTCCATTTTGCGAGCTTCCCTCCTGTTTCAAAATCATCCCTTTCCACTTTAAATTATAGGTTTCTGCTTGTGCTACATATAGGAGCCTTAAATGTGTAGCTTTGAAATACCCCTTCAAATCGAGTAATCCCAAACTGCCTTGTTCAATTGGAAGAATCATCTTATCCCATTTTACTCTTGCCATCTTCCCTCCCAGATAAAATTCTTCAGCTCTTTATTAATTGCTATTCACAACTCCTCTGGTTGATAAAAATATTCCTGACCTGTATTCCTGACCTGTAAATAAAACTAAAGGGACATAAAACATTTTAACTGCTTGTATGTTGCTATACATATCCATACAACA
Organism: Protopterus annectens; assembly: GCF_019279795.1. Taxonomy (NCBI): domain Eukaryota; kingdom Metazoa; phylum Chordata; order Ceratodontiformes; family Protopteridae; genus Protopterus; species Protopterus annectens. The sequence goes on from NC_056725.1 coordinate 9,813,302, forward strand.
GAGCTTCCAATTCTTTATTTTTGTACTATCTTTTGTTTAGTCTCTTCCCACATATCCTTAGCTGTCACATCAAAATCCTTTTTAATCCATTCTCCTATGTACTTCATTTTATCATGTCCCCATAAATATAGACATTGCTGAACCAATTCTGTGTGGGTATATAAGTTACAGCTATTGTCTTTGTTTTAGCTTCATTAATATTGTATACCTATAAGATTTGAAACTGCCTCAAAATGTTCCGCAACACAGAAATTTCCTTTTCTGGTTTTATCAGGTATAAAATAATATCTGCAAATACAGCCAGCTTTTCTTGACTACCATACCAATTGTATCCTTGAATTTCTGACTCTATTATGTTATTTGCCAATGGTTCTAAATATAGTGCAAATAACAAAAGGGAAACAGGACACCCCTGCCTGGTTCCTCTACTCAAGCAGAAATTATCTGAGTGGAACCCACCCAAAACAGTATTAAAATATAAAGCTTGTTGCATCAGTATTCATGTCATAAAAAATTCAGCTTTTAGTCTAATAATAGAGCTGATAGATATAGAGTTATTTAATCCAGGATGTGCATCTGCATTTGTTCTAAGCTGCCATTTTAGTTCCTTGTATTCTAAATTCAGTGGTCCCCCCTCTATCCCCCAAAGTTACTTGATCAATAATAATAAAGTTAAAGCCAAGCCCTTCATTGGTAGAAACATGTAGCCAATACATTTTTGTTATCCTTATTTTGAATGCCTTGATAGTGCCTTGATAGTGCTGATATACTCTAGTTCTAATTGCATTGACAGGTTTTCCTATGTAGAAACATGGGCATTCTGTGCATAAAGCTAGGTAAACCACCGCCTTGCAGTTACAATTAAATTTATTGTATAGAGTGTACCTGCCAATCTTAGGAATATAGATAATGTCTGTTTCCAACATGTATTACATTGGGAGCAATATCCACACGCTCCCTTTGATCTTTACTGTGTCACTGCCTCTATCAGGGTTTTTAAGTTAGTGTCTTTCCTATATACGATTTTTGGAACTGTTCCCATGATGTTGGTAAACTCTTTATCAATATCAAATATGTTTCAGTTACGACAAATGATGTCCCTCAGTCCTGTAAACTGATTATTGTAAGTTAAGACAATGGCTTTATTGTATTTTTGCCTCTCATGTATGATTACTTGTGTTTAAGTTGTGTGCTGTACCTAGGAGAGGAAAATACTGTCCATTATTTCTCTTATTGGTACCTTCCTGAAAAATCTCATTCAAAAAGTCTAAGGGGTACCCTCTCCTGGTTAACATATTTTTTTAAAATACCAATTTGTTTTTGAAATTCTTCATTCACCGCAATCATTCTAGCCAGTCTGACCCCTTGACCCTTAACAAGGGACTTTTTTGATGTAGAGGGTGCCAACTGTCAAAATGCAATAAACTGTTCGAATAAGTTGGTTTCCTGTAAATTGTAGAATGAAACCCCTTTTCTTGCCTGTCTTTAAGAATACAATATCCAAGTAACTCACTTGGGCCATGTCCCCAGTGGTAGTAAATTCTAGGAAGTTCGTGGCCTCAACGTATTTTAGAAATCTTTCCAACTCTACCTCATTTTCTTTCCAAAAACTAATAACATTGTCAAGTAATGACCAAAATATGTTCAATTACCTGAGAAAGGACTATCCAGTACTAGCTCCCAAAATGCTAGTATGATGTTTGCAAATATGGGGGCACAGGCTGCCCCCATAGCTACCCCTTTGCTTTATTTAAACAGTTGTTTTTCAAAAAGAATGATGTTGCTGTCTAAACCAAGTTCCATTAAGGTTCTGACGGTAAGTATTCTGTCATGTTCCAGGTGAGGCCACTGGCATAAGTATGTGTAAAACTAGTCCAGTCCTTGATCGTGTGGTATGACAGAAAATAAATCCCTGATGTCAATTGTAACAAATATTAAATTATCTGTATACATTTTGGATATTTTACTTAGGAAATCCCATGAGACCTTTAGTATCCATGTTTTTTCCTGCAATACATCTTTCAGTTGTGACTATAAAACAGCACTGTCCAAGGCCAAGAATACAGCTACTATGGGATGTGACAATATCCCTGGCTGTGTTCCACATGAACTACAGAGTAAACTGGCACCTCACCTGGGTGCCCTGTTCAATCACAGCCTCACCTCAGGCTTTGTCTCTACCAAATAGCGCACTGCTACAGTCATCTTTCCACAAAGGTGGGGTGACTACAGACCCTGGGAACTATCGCCCCATTAGCCTGACGAGTCTGATATGCAAAGCTATGGAACGCATCATCATGGACCTAATAAACAAGGATATAGGGAATCTCCAAACTCTGGATCCCACACAGTTTGGTTTTGTGAAGGGTAGATCATGCCTCTTCAACTTGGTTGACTTCAAATCAGTCACCAGAGCTGTGGATGAAGGCAAGGTGGTTCAAACAGCCTACCTTGATATGGCCAAGGCCTTTGATACCATTCCTCACTCAGGAATCATAGAAAAACTTACTAAGCTTGTCATCAACCCCTATATCACTAGGTGGGTTGCAAACTGGCTCACAGATAGAACCCACAGTGTGAAAGTAGCTGACTCCAAGTCTACTTCCCTGAAGTCCAGGCCAACAAGAAGGGACTCTGGCTGATAAAGTTAGCAGATAATTGCAAGTTGGGAGCTAAAGTTAGCAGATAATTGCAAGTTGGGAGCTATTATTAACTCCCCAAGTGATGTTGACTGTGGTCAGAAAATCCTTCTATGTGGCACATCTCATTACTAAGGGTTTTGCATCCAGGAAGAAAGAGGTCATTGTCTGTCTCCCTCTACTCTTCCCTCATTAGGCCAGTCAATCGAGTACAATACCCCATTTGTACACGGAGCCTCCAATAAGTGCTCGCTCACCTTGAGATGACAACTGGAAGAATGCGCCTCTCTCTGATGTTTGTAAAAAATATTGACGTTTATTTCCAACCAGGAATGTATATCCAAAAATATCCACAAATAATGAAACAGTGTTCTGAAGAAGCCCGGTTTACGGGTGAAAGTGCTTAACAACTATGTCACAGTTAAAGACACCTTAAATAATTTATTTGGCGCCAAAAATGATTTGAAAACTTAAAGGTACATTGCCCTATTATTATAGCCACTGTAAACATTTACTATGACTTACTAACCAACATTCTACTGTTGTCAGAATACTGTAATAATAGTAAAAGCACAATTGAATCTGATCCACAATTCTAAAACATGTAAATAAATCATTATAGTGCAATCATAAACCTACTAAATATAAATAATGTCATACTGATTATATCGTCACCACCGTATGACCTAAAAAAATCCATTATTATCTTGTCGAAATCATAATTAGAAAGATTCAGCTAATGTTCGCTGACCACATCATTAAAATAGATCAAATGTAACAATGCCTAAAAATAACATTAACATACACTGATAATTAAAAACAGTCACACTTAATCTTATCGTATATAAGCAGCTAAAACCTAATGTTGGTAAATGCTAATAACTGTGGATGCTAGTGTATACTACTGAGTTTGACCTACTGCATGCTGATTTTATAATTTGTTAACATCCCGGGACTATATCATAGTTTACCATCTCTTACTGTTTATACCTATATTAAAAAGAACTAAATAAAGGCCAATGTGATACTATTTCGCTGCACTGATGAAAGTGTGCTACTTGTCGAATGATGTCTCCCAGTTCTTGTGTCCTGTTCCATCACCCTTATTACTGTTGCCAATAAGATGTATATTAATATGTATTAAGAGATTGTGAAAGACCTGTGCTTGGCATGCACATAAAAACGTGGTAAACCCACTGATCAAATTATGCTCACACATAATAGCCAACGAAGTGTATGTGTGCATCCTATAAACAGTCTGTAATAAATAACCTAAGATCTATAAGTTGGTCAACAGAAGTATGTCAACAAAAATATCAACTATTCATATAAAACCCCGCGACCTGTATGTAAGGGAGGCTAATTCTTGTCCACCTACAAAAACACTTTTCTATACTAAAATAATAATAATGAGTGTGAGTGTAACCATTTAGTATGTAATATGTCAGAATGCTGACCTGTAATCAATAAAATATGAAATATACAATATGTATGTTATATGTGTTAATGTAATAAGATGGGTTTTAAAGAAATACTGTCATTCAGCCCTGGTGCAGTAGTTGCATCTAGGTAGATTTGCCACCATGCTTCCTTAAATATTAAGTGCATCTTAGAGTCCCCTCCTCTAGGATCAAGTTTGATAATATCTATTATTGCAAATTTAAATCCTTTCGTATGGCCCTTAGTTTCTATGTGTCTTGATAAGGCATTAGTAGAATCTTTCTTCTTAATTTTGTAAACATGCTCATAAATACATTTGTTTAAACTTCTCTCGGTCTTTCCCACATAGAAACAAGGACATTGATTGCACATCGCTAAGTATACTACCATCTTAGTGTTGCAATTTCCCTTTTATAACTTTATCTTATTTTGTAACTCTTGTCTTCATAAATGTAACTGCATTGGCTACAACATCCACATTTCTTGGTGTGATTTTCAGTTGAAATATTGCTCATCCCATCACTTTGTGTGTGATGTTCCAATAGCTTTTTTAAATTATTGCCCATCTTGTATACTATTCCTGGTTTCATTCCCACTGTAGTTATATGGGGGGATCACCTGTAATTAAATACCAGTATTTTGTCAATAAATCAATAATATCTCTAGTTAATGGACTATACAACATGATGTAAGCTCTCTGATGGTTACAATTAGTAATAGTCCCTGTGTTGGTGCTCAATCTTGTACTAGTATCTCCTTGCGTTTTACTACTGGATCCTAATAGGGGTTTATATTTCTTTCCCCATTCATCAAGGACATATTGGGTCACATGATATCCTCTATCTCTAAACATGTTAGTTATGTTGTTTATTTCACAGACCAATGTTCTTTGATCAGATGTCACTTGTGAGGCCCTAATACATTGGCCCTTAAAAATGTTATATTTGAGTTTGGGGGGGTGGTAACTATTATACTCTAAATAATCATTGGAAAAAGTACCTTTCCTATAAATTTTAGAGTGTAATTTCCCTTCCTGCTCATAAATGAAGGTGTCCAGGTAAGCTAAACCAACTGTGTTATATGAATGAGTAAATTTCAAATATTCATTACTTTCATTAAGGAACTGTATGAATTGTTCCAACTGATCTATGCTGGAATTCCAAAGAATGTAGATATCGTCAAGGAATCTGGAATAGTGCATGATGTGGGGGAAATATGAACTTGGGAATAACGTGTCAAGTTCCCAGTCCAACATGACCAGGTTGGCAAAAATTGGAGCACATGCTGCTCCCATAGCTACCCCCCTGGTCTGCTTGAAGTGTTCCCCCTCAAAGTATATGAAATTGTTGTCCAATACTATACTCATGCACTCATACTTTGAGGGGTAAACCATGATACAGTCCTGGGATGTTAACACATTATAAAATCAGCATGCAGTAGGTAAAACTCAGTAGTATACACTAGTATCCACAGTTATTAGCATTTACTAAAATTAGGTTTCAGCTGCTTATATACGATAAGATTAAGTGTGACTATGTTAATGTTATTTTTAGGCAGCGGTTACATTTGATCTATTTTAATGATGAGGTCAGTGAACATTAGCTGAATCTTTCTAATTATGATTTCGACAAGATAATAATGGATTTTTTAAGGTCATATGGTGGTGACGATATAATCAATATAACATTATTTATATTTAGTAGGTTTATTTTAGTAGGTTTATTTTAGTAGGTTTATGATTGCAATATAATGATTTATTTACATGTTGTTTTAGAATAGTGGATCGGATTCAATTGTGCTTTTATTATTATTACAATATTTTGACAACAGTAGGTTTATGATTGCAATATAATGATTTATTTACATGTTTTAGAATTGTGGATCGGATTCAATTGTGCTTTTATTATTATTACAGTATTTTGACAACAGTAGAATGTTGGTTAGTAAGTCATAGTAAATGTTTACACTGGATATAATAATAGGGCAATGTACCTTTAAGTTTTCAAATAATTTTTGGCACCAAATAAATTATTTAAGGCGTCTTTAACTGTGACATAGTGTTCTGAAGAAGCCCGATTTACGGGTGAAAGCGCTTAACAACTGTTTCATTATTTGTGGATATTTTTGGATATACATGTTTTTATTCCTGGTTGGAAATAAACAATATTTTTTACAAACAACGGAGAGAGGCGCATTCTTCCAGTTGTCATCTCAAGGCGAGCGAGCACTTATTGCAGGCTCCGTGTACACTTTTTCTTAGTAAACATTTGGATTCATACAATACTCCATTTGGCATGTACCTCACTAGACACACTAGACACCTGCAACATCTGGAGAGGCCATAAAAGTACCTCATAAAGAGGATCCCAGGCCTTAAAAACTTGTCCTATATGGACAGACTCAAAAAAACTCCAACTATTCTCTGTCTCATATCGCCTACTTAGAGGCGATCTCTGCTTGACTTACAAAGCCATGTCTGACCCAGCTCTGTTAGAAATGCTACATCTAAAGAAATCCCAATCCCTCTGCACCACACGCTCCAGAGACCTCAACTTCATTACCACAATCACCACAATCAACGGAACGTACTGGAGGGGACAGGTTCATAACCCAGAGACTGCCCATGCTATGGAATAGACTTCCCATACTTGTCAAGCAAAAGCACCTTGCTGACCCTCTTCAAGAGAAATCTTGATCAGTGGATGGGAAATAGAAAAATCACCCCGGGGATAACTCCAGTGGCTCTACTCGACTGGAAGCTAAGGTCGGGTGGCACAATGGCCCCAGGGCCATCAGCCTAGTACACACCTAGGAACATTAACAAACATATATACATCAAGTGAATTAAATTATAAAAAGTACAAAAGTAAGCTTTTATCAATATATAAATAAATCTATACTTTTCCTGATCTCAATTTGAGCACGATTTTAATAGACACCTGCTCATTTAACACTGGTCTTACTGTGTCACTCAAATGTAGTTGCCGGATTAACTTCATATACTCTGAGTTTCCCACTTACCCCCCCCCCCAGAAGTTAGTAACCACTTTATCAATAACTCCAAACTTAAATTTAAATTTGCAGAAGGCAGCACATAATTTTATTATGTTTGTAATGAGCATTTTTCTCATTTTCCACTTAGAAATGTCATATAGATGTTCATATATTCTTTTCTTCAATGAACATTCTGTCTTTCTTATGTGAAAATTCACACAATTCTGGCATATAACAATGTAGACAACACCCTTAGTCAATTTGCCCATATTCTGGTAAAAAGGTCTTTCCCTCTGTATTTTATTGGAACTGTATCTCACTGGAACTGTATCTCACTGTATCTCCATCCAAGACTAAACTGCAACAATAACACATGCCACATTTCCAAATACCATTTTTTTTTGTATTTCCCTGTTCAAAAGCTGTCATTCAAGTTATCCCCCATTATTGTAAACAAATGTGGGATGATATCCTATATACTCCATCAAACTAGAATTCTGTCTAAAAATATTCCAATTCCTATTGATGTTTTTTAATGTACTTGAATTAGTATTATATTTTAACATCATAGCCTTACTGTACCCCCTTCCACCAAGGCCCTCTCATTTGGTCTCTTTAACGGCCATCTCATTAGTCAGACGCGTACCTAAAATATGAAAAAAAAATTATTATACCTCCTCTGTGTTATTTCCAATTTAGTTTTGTATAGCAACTGGGAAGAGTATTCCCTTTGTTCAAACATTCTACTTCCATCTCCAAAAATATACTGTCAGAAATTATCCTAGCCAGTCTGATCATCTGGCCTTTGACTAAATTATTTATTAGCATTCTCGGGTGACAACTATTGTAGTGCACATATGAATTAGAGAAAGCGAGTTTGCTATAAATGTTGGACTTAAAACCATCATCCAACTTAAATACGATGACGTCTAGGTAATTCATGTGTTCTTATGCAAAAGAATGGGTATGTTGGACTTAAAACCATCATCCAACTTAAATACGATGACGTCTAGGTAATTCATGTGTTCTATGCAAAAGAATGGGTAAACTACAAAAATTCTGTAGTTCATACGTGTTTACTAGGCTAACGACCATAAGGGCCTTTTTAAGCCTAGCCATGCATCCCAAATCTCTGACAAGTTCTGATACCCTTGATAAGTGTAAGCATGGGCCTTGGAGATGAACCATTTACAGGTTACCTGTGTCCATTAGAAACACAGGTGCCAAACCAGGGATGAATTTCTGGTTTCCCATCCAATTGTCCAAGTTGCACTTGAATTGAGTTAGGGAGGAACTCTGATTCACATGGATGGGAAGCCTGATCCATAGACCGGGTAGTCTCTGTGATACATACCTATCTTTACAGCAGGTCCTACTTATATCACAGGCAAGGTTTAAGTCTTTAGAACAGGTAATTCTGGTGCTGTTTATTTTGTGGATACGCAAGAGGTTGATCTGAGTGGGGTCTGACAATGCCCTGTATGCCCCGTCAAACGCCTGTAGGAGACACAATACAGGGATAGGGCCTTGAGGCAGTCTGCATAGGACACTACTTACACCTTGTATTCTTTTAGTGAGGAACCTCTTTGACCTTTCCAATTGCTGGATATGCCTGGTTAGGTACATACTAAAGGGGGCATTATACTCAATGACAGGTCTGATGAATGCCAAATATAGTGGAACAATGACTTCCTTAGACTTAGATGCCATACCTTTATTTATAAGTTGTGCAACACAATGATTTCCTCACTACTGTAGACACGTGATGACCAAAGGCTAGATTACTATATAGTGTGTGTCAACTCTAAGGGGTGTGTTGTCAATATAATAGTTACCAGGGATGGATGACTTCCCAAGATATACTATTACGCATTTCTTGGCACTTAGTTTTAGTCCATGGCTCTGACACCAGTTGTTTGTCTGTGTCAGCCCTTCTGGAGAACATTTGTGTCAGTGTGAAAATTCAATGCAGCTCCTAATTTCCAATCATCTGCAAATTTAGTCATCCAGAGACCACTGACATTGGCCTTGACTTCTGAGAAATAAATGCCAAAAAGGAGCGATCCAAGGACTGATCCCTGAGGGACTCCACTTGTGACTGGCCTATCTGTAGAGGTGGACTCCCCAATTCTAACTTCCTGGGTCCTGCCTGTGAGACAGTTGGCTATCCACCGGGTGATATACAGGTTTGTATCTAACATCTTGAGTTTGTCAACAATGCCTGAGTTGGGGTACTGTGTCAAATGCCTTGGCCAGGTCAAGATCATCTCTATGATTCTTTCCATGGCTTTACATATAAGACTAGTGAGACTTATGGGTCTGTAGTTTTCAGTGTCTGTAGATGGCCCACCTTTGTGCAGAGGGATGACTGTTGCCTTTCTCTATTCATGAGGCATGGAGGCTACAGTTAAATCGTAATTCCAGAAGCCCAGATAGGTCATGTTTCATGCTATTTAGAAGGTAGTCTGGGCCCATTGATGATTGTGTCTTTGAAAGAGCATTAAGGACCTGTTCCCTAGTGATAGTAAAGGGAGTTGATATTTCCTGGGAAGGGGGGGAGAGAGGAGTAAAGTTGGAGCTGAATTTATCAGCCAGGAGGTTTGCTATATCTTCTGGCTCAATATAGGTGGCTCCATTTACAATAAGCTCTGCACACAATTGTGTATTGCCTTTGAGGTTGTGGACATAGCTAAAAAAATATTTGTGGTTGTCCTTGGCCTGGGATGCCAAACATACCTCAAAGCTGGCTTTGGTAGACTTTATTTGTTCTGAGTTGTTTGTCTAGTTTGATAAGAGTACTTTTATCCTGCTGGGTGCTGCACCTCCTAATTTTTGCCATGATTTTCTTCCTCTTGTTATATAGCCAATTGATTTTGTGAGTCCACCAGGGTGGCTTGTTTTTTGAGTTACTTCTGTAATTCTTCCTGGTGGGTACAGCTGCCTCTGTGCAGCTATTAACATGCTTGTACACGGTTTCTGTGAACAGTTCTGCATAGGCAGAAGTGTTCACAGGGTTTATGGGGGCTTGAAATTTTGCCAGGTTCTCACTTAATAGCAGGAGGTTAGCCTTAGAATAGTTCCTGAATATTCCAGGTTTAGCTGGGGTCCAGGTTTTATTTTTACTTCAAAGGAAACCATTTTGTGGTCTGATCTTACCAGAGAAGGCATTACAGTAGGGGTATGCAGCAGTCTCCCATATTAGTGAGAACCAGATTCAGTATGGTTGCACCCCTGCTTGGTGTATTGACTATTTGGTCCATGGAGTTTGTGTTTACAAAATCCAGGAATCTCTGTACCTATGCATTTGGTATACATTTGGTGTGGTATTGAATTCGTAGCTAATAGTGGGGTAATTAAAGTCACTCATGAATATGGTATTGGGTTGGATGGTTTGGCTCTCTAATAAGTTGAAATACATGGTATGGGTTTGCTGGGTCATGGAGGGGGACATATAGCTTGCAAGGAAGTGGTACTGGATTTTACCTATGGTGATTTGAACATGGAGCAACTCAAGTGCATTGTCCTGTTTGACCAGCCCTGAAGTATATTTATTTTGATGTAAATAGAGACACCTCCACCTTTAGTCCCTTCCTGTAAAGTAGCTGGCCTAAATGTGCGGAAGGCATTATAACCTAGCACTGTTGATGTGCTCTCTGTGGCTTTAAACCATGTCTCAATGACCGCACAGGAATCAGCATTCTCTAGCATAAAGAGACCTTCGAAGGGAGTGGAGTTTTTTGTTTAGACTTCTAGCATTGAGCAGTAATACCTTTAGATTTTCTTGGTTTTGATTTGCTATGTTGGAAGTACTTTCATTTTGGCATTGCCTAGAAAAGGCACTATGGGGGAAGGCAATGCTTTAGCTAATATTCGAAAGCCTAGAGGGGAGAGGTGCAGTCCATCCCTGGAAAAGCAGTGTGGTCTGTTGACCATCTCCTATGCTGACAATATTGCACCCCCTTAGAATGACACAAGAAACTAAGCCAATTATTAAAGTCAATAATCTTTTGTTCGTATTGTGGCATTATCCTTGGAGAGGTAAAATGCTGCTCAATGCTAGGCTCATACCAGCCTGAGACACACATTCCGAAAGCTCCATGATGTCTCTCCATATAGTCTGGGGAGGTACGTCACATGTTATTTCTCCCATATGCACTATGACTGAAGCATATTGGTAATTGCAGTACAATGACCTGAATGCATGTGTAATGTGGTGGACACTAGTCCCTGGATAAGCAAATTACTGTAACTTTCTCCTTACTCAGCCTGGTGAGAGGGACATCAGTGTGTCTCACGATGTAGTCACCAATGACTAGAATGTTGGATTGCGTGGTGACTTGCCTTACGAGCTTAGAAGTAGAGGCTCCATGAGATGTAGGAGTGGTTTTGAAAGAGCGCATGTGGGGCTACTGAGGGTATTCTTTTATGTGAACTTTGTCTAGGAGGTCTTTGAGATTTAGGAAGCTTATGTGCAAGTGCCTCAGTATATGCGGGTCTATACATCTGCTTTGAATTGTGCATGATGGGTGCAGTGTGTCTGACAACCTTATTGACATTAGGAGTACTTTTACATGAGAGCTTTACCTCCAGTGACATTGTGTAAATACATCTCTCACATACCTTATCAGTTTGTTTGAGAATTAACTGGTTGTCAGTAAACATGAAGCAATTTCTACATTGCCTCAGGATGCCCATATCCAACAAGCCGGTAACAGAGGCAGTAGGAAAGTTCATATCCATGTCAACTGACCCTTTTTTATTGATTAGACAGTTGGAGTGAGAATATCAGTTACTAGCAGGAGTATAAGGTTTGCAACTATCTGGACAGTGCTTGTCACTGCAAACTAGTTGTTCTGTGTGCAGCTAAGTATTGGAGAAATTTCACTTGTGTTTTTACAGGAAAAATATCACTCAAGGTGTCTGAGTCTATACAGCACTGCCAAACACTTGAGGGAAAACTAATATGTAAACCCTGAAAGGATGAAGTATTTAGGCAGATATTCTGAAGTTAGAAACAAATCAAGCAGTACTTACTGAAAAATAAAGAATTGGCTTGTCAAGAATGATGAAAAGAGGGGAGTCACATGAATAGCTACTACTAATGCTGGTCTCATCACAGCTTCACTCTGCTGGGATACAATGCTTCTTTGCTTCTTCTCTCAACAAAAGCAAAATGTTAGCACCAATCTCAAGAAGAGAAGCAGGTGTTTGGTGATCTACAGTCTTGTCCCAGATGATGCAGGGGTCTGTAGACTGCCTTTTTCTGGTAGATGCCTCAAATAGCAACCAGACCAATCAGGTACGTTAAACACAGACACTCACTCTCCCACCAGAAGCAGTCAGGAATCAATGCACTCTGCTCATTCTCGCACCAGGATCAGAATATAACCACAGATTCCAAGCTGTCACCTATAAAGCAGTTATTAGGCTTTCTGGTGATCAGCAGTCTCTAGAAATTAATGTCCCTGTACTCCTCCTCTCACCAAACGAAAACAGAAGCACTAATCCCTACTGAGAGGCAGAATGTGGGCTTTCCAATAACTGGTTGTCTTATAACAGATGCTTAAAGGTAAGATGAAGAAAAAATGGTTTATCCTAAACACTGCAGTCTGCACAACGCAGTTAGTCTGCACTACGCAGTTAGATATGAAAGTAGCTAACTTCAAGATCTGATATTGTTAATCTTCTTTGCATTCATCACTGATGGGTTCGGTTCCAAGCCCTGGGAATCGAGTCAGCCTATTACCAAGTTGGCGCCAGCCAAAAAACTCTCGAGCTAAGTTTCTACCCAGAATGCCCTTCTCCCTGTTATCCCAGATCTCTTTTGCCACTTAGCTGTAAAGCCGCATTTGAGCTGAGCTCTCAGCTAAGTGAAAACATTTTTGATATTTTGTGTGAAAAACTCATTGAGATTTCTTCTTTTATTGAGTGTTAGTCTTTCTTCTGTCAAATTACAGTTAGATCTTGTTCTTTCTTCTTCCTTTTTCTACCTGTTGGTAAACTTTCAAGTACCATTGTTGGTACGGCCCTCTCTCCTTACCCTTGTGGTATTCCAATACCACAGTTGGTGTTCCTACTTTCCTTCCTAACCCGTTAGTGCCTTTCAATAATAAGTTTCTGTTTTATGTGTATTGTGTGGTTTTGAACTCTGTCGTAATTGCTAAAGCAGACTCGTTCTGATTTTGTTGTTAAAGTGCTAGCCTGTTGTGTCTCTTTTTCAAGATGTTGGATAAGAAGGGTACTTCGGGGTTTAAGCCCATTCATAGATCGACCTAACTCCCTGTCCAAGTATCCACTAGATCCATGTCAGAACTCGATGTAGTGCGCCTTGTGGACCAGCTGTTGGCAGCCAGGGGGATACCCACACCTTCCAAGACCCATCCACCTGAAGGACTTGGATTGTTTTTTCCATGGATTCCATCTTACTCTCCTCTGACCATTCTGGTTCCAAAGCCTTCTGCTCCGACATCCTTCTCGGAACCCACCTCTTCGGTGCCTATAGTGGACCTCACTCAGGCTCCGGGTTTGCCCCTTTGGTCCTCAGTTCCCACGGAACTGGTCCTTCCTCAATCTTGGGATTGGGGGTGGGCTCCTTGGCTTGGGGCACGGTTCCAGGTGTGCCTTCGGTTCCGTCCTCAGTGCCAGTTGTCTTGTCTGCAGTGATCCTGCTTGAGGATCCGTCCGCGGTGGCAGGTTCATCAGAGCGGAGTGTGACCCTGGTCCTGAGATTGTCTCTCTTGGTTCTGGGCTCCCATCTCTCTTCAGACAGACCTGCTTTCCTCACGATGGAGAGGGCTCTTTCTTCTGGAAGCACTCCATTGACGTCGGAACCCCAGTTCTCATCCCCTGAGCTACAGCTGCTGCAGACCGCCTCCCTGGGGCACTGGGTAGAGAAGCCGTAGAGAAGCCGCAGGACACCCCTGTTCAGGGTACCTGCTCCTCCAAGTCCTCCTCAGAGGCCCCCACTGAGGAGCCCCCTCGGAAGAGATCATGCAAGAGGAAGCACGTAGACTCGCCCAAAGAGTCTCTAATGGAAGACATGGATTACGGTGATGGTGAAGGTTCCCCATGGTCACCTCCGGATGATGTCTCCTTTGGAGACATCCTTAAAATGCTGAAACAGAGAGGTGACTGGAAGCCCTCCAACCCTTCATCTGAGGAGTCCTTGTTCCTGCAGGCTTTCAGAAGAACTTTGATTCCATTGAGGCGATCCCTCGGAGATCTGACAAAATTCTTTCCCTGCCCGAGAAGAACCAGCATTGGTCCAGAAGGCTACCAGTCGACATTATGGTGGTGGCGGCCACAAAAAAGGACTTGGCTGAGAAGAGTCCTGCTGTCCACCCTGCCCAACAGGGAGTCCCAGGTAGTGGACAGACTTGGGAAGTGAGTTTATGCATCAGCGACCTTTGCCATATGGTCTCTGAACTACTTGGCACATTTCACGAGGCTCCAGAAGGACTTGATCTCCGAACCCTCTGGAAGAATCACAGGACAGGTGTCTGACCAGGCAAGGGACAAAGTTGCCTCACAGCTAGCAACCAACTCTTCCATGAGGTTCATAGGTTCATAGGTTCATACTAGGCAATCTGCCCTAGGGCATTTATAAGCCTAGCCAGAATGTGTTTGGCTTTCGCCACCCATTTTAAATTTATTTTGCTATGCCCTTTTTTGAGGTTAGTATACTGTGCCTCTGTCTAACAGTGACACAGAAGTGATACCCGGGGTAAACCTACGATCCCCATCCACTCATCAAGATTCCTCTTGAAGAGAGTCTCTGCCCAACCTGGACTGGGATTTTATTCCAGAGTGAAGGGAGCCTCTGGGTTATGAATCTGTCCCTCCAGCATGTCCTATTTATTTCAGTGCTGAGGTTCAAGTCTCTGGAGCACGTAGCTCGATGGGATTTGGATTTTCTGAGGTGCAGCATGTCCATTAATTCCGGGTTGGACATGGCTTTATACGTCAGGCACAGATTGCCTCTGAACAGGCGGTATGCCACTGAGTAGAGCTGGAGTTTCTTTAACCGGGCAGCATATGGCATCTGTTTGAGCCCTTTGATCCTCTTGGTGAGGTACTTTTGGGGTCTTTCCAGTTGCTGCAGGTGTCTGGTAAGGTACATCCCAAAAGGGGCATTGTACTCAATTATGGGCCTGATGAGGGATGAGTAAAGAGGCACGATGACCTCCCCTGATCTAGATGTGAATCACTTCATGATTAGGTGGGCTATATAAAATGTTTTTCTAACCACTTTGGCCACGTGGTTGTCAAATGAGAGATTGCTATCAACTTGGGTCCCCAGGTCCCTAATTACTTCTTCTGTACTTAATGGATTACCACCTATGTGGTAATTTGTGGGCACTTTGTTTTTGCCAAAGGGGATGACTATACACTTTTTGGCATTTAGCTTGAGGCCATGGCTCTGGCACCAGTTGTCTGTTTCTATGAGGCCCTTTTGGAGGATGCTTGTGTCGGCTGGAGAGTCAATTATGGCGCCCAGTTTGCAGTCATCTGCGAACTTGGTCAGCCACAGTCCTTCCGTGTTGGCCTGAACCTCTGAGAAATATATACTGAACAAGAGAGGTCCCAGGACTGAGCCTTGTGGGACACCACTTGTAACTGGTTTGGAGTCTGACATGGCTCCAGCAATTCTAACCATGTGGGTTCTGTCCTTGAGCCAGTTTGCAATCGACATAGGGGTTTATATTATATTTAAGCTGGTGAGCTTATCTATAATGCCCGAGTGGGGTATTGTATCGAAGGCTTTAGCGAGGTCCAGGTAGGCTGTGTGGACCACCTTCCCCTCGTCAATGGCCTTGGTGACTGTTTCAAAGAAATCAACCAGGTTTAAGAGGCAGGATCTGCCCTTAACAAAGCCGAACTGGGTAGGATCCAGTGTCTGCAGGTCCCCAATATCTTTATTTATGAGGTCCATGATGATCCTTTCCATAGCTTTGCAGAACAAGCTAGTCAGGCTTCTGGGGCAATAGTTTCCAGGATCCGTTGAGGCACCACCTCTATGGAGAGGGACCACTGTTGCTGTACGCCACTCTTTGGGCACATTTGGGTTTAGCTCTTCTTGGAGTTCATGTAGGACGCAGCCCGGGACAACGTCTGGTCCCATTGATGCTGTGTTTTTTGCTTTGGAGAGGGCGGCTCTTACCTGAGCATCTGAGATGTCAGGGGGGCAGCACTCTGCTGGGATAGATATTTGCCCTTTTGGTGGGGGGGAGTTTGCGCTGAACCTGTCAGCTAGGATGTTGGCAATGCCTGTGGGTTCGATGTATTTTTTGTCATTTTGGACTAATTCTGAGCATATTTGGGAATTACCACCCAGGTTCCTAACATAACTAAAGAAAGCCTTGTGATTATCCTTAGTGTCCTGTGCAATTTTTCTCTCGAAACTGGCCTTAGATAATTTTATGAGTGCCCGTAGTTTTTTGCTAATACCGATCACTGATGCCTTCCCTTTTTGGGATTTTGCTCTATCATTTAGTAGCTTCCTCCTTCTATTGTATAGTTTGTTTATGGCTGGGACCAGACAGGACGTCTGCCTT
Source organism: Protopterus annectens (assembly GCF_019279795.1). Classification (NCBI taxonomy): domain Eukaryota; kingdom Metazoa; phylum Chordata; order Ceratodontiformes; family Protopteridae; genus Protopterus; species Protopterus annectens. Next base: position 9,829,929 of record NC_056725.1, read on the forward strand.
TGGAGGATTGGGTCTTGGTTTTATTTGGGATCGCATGATCCATGCTTTCCTGAAGGTGTTCATAGAATGCGTTTATAAAGGATTCTGCGGTCTGGGCTGTATTTTCCACAGGCCCGGGGGCTTTGAAGGATTCCACCTCGGTTTTGAGGAGTGTGAAATTTGCTTTAGAGAAGTTTTTCACTGTGGTTTTCTGGGCAGGGGGTGGGGTCGGGATGTGAATATCCAGTGCGATTAGTTTATGATCTGATCTTACCAGTGAGGGATACACTTCTGGTCTGGAGAATAGAGCCCCCATGTTGGTGATGATCAGGTCCAGTATGTTTTCTCCTCTTGTGGGAGTGGTAACAAGTTGTTCCATAGCATTTGAGTTTATAAATTCTAGGAACCTTTGGGCTAGGGTGTTGGAGCTAGAGTAATGCTCCCAGTCTATGTTTGGGTAGTTGAAGTCACCCAATATAATGGTGTTTGGAGAGACCTTCATATTTCCAGTGTTCTCAGGAAGGCCGAGTTGGGTTCCTGGGTTTGGAAGGGTGGTCTGTAGCAGGCTATAAACTGGAAGGCAGTTTTACCCACTGTTAGTTGCACATGGATAGTCTCTGATGCTTCGTGCTTTGTCACCAACCTGGAGGTGTGGGTATCTTTGATGAATATCGATACTCCCCCTCCTTTTGTGGTTCGGTCCAAGTTTTGGGGCCGAAAAGCATGGTATGAGGTATAACCTGGTAGTGCTGGGGTGCTCTCAGGAGCCCTGAACCAGGTTTCTGTTACTGCACAGATATCGATGTTCTCCATGCTAAGGAGAGTTTCGAGTGCGTGCATCTTGAGGTTTAGACTTCTGGCGTTGAGTAGCATTACTCTTAGTTTCTTATCCCTTGTGATACCTATGGAGGTGGGTTTGTCTTTTGAGCCTTGCCTAAAAAGGCACTATGGGGGTAGCAAGAGCCTTTGCCAATATCCGAAAGCCCAGGGGTGACAGGTGCAAGCTGTCCCTAGCGAAGCATCGTGGCTTGTCGAGTATATCATCCCAAGCTGACAGGCATTGGATCCCCTTTGAATGACACCAGTACTTAAGCCAATTGTTGAAATTGATCATCTTGTCTTCATATTGTGGCATCATTCTTGGTGAGGGTAAGATGCTACTCAAGGTCAGGGTCATACCGGCCTGGGCTACATGCTCAGAGAGCTCCTTTATGTCTCTTTTCATGTAGTCCAGGGAGGTACGTCTCAGGTCATTCACACCAGCATGGACAATGACGCAGTCATATTTGTACTTGCCTTGGAGTGACCTGAGTGCTTGTGTTATGTGACGGATCCTAGCGCCCAACAGGCTGCTCACCGTGACCCTCTTCTTGTTCAGCCTGGTGAGCGGAACGTCAGTGTGCCTGACGATAGAGTCACCTATTACAAGTGTATCAGGTGTGTTGTTTAGTCTTAAGGGCTGTGACTGTTCGGCACACTGGCTTTGTGAGATATGTGTTGCACGTGTTTTGTTTTGGGGTAGCGGTTGCTTGGGTGTCTGCTTTAGAGGTCTCTGCTGCTTAGGCAGATCTTTATTTAGAGCCTCCGAGTATGTTTTTGTGTGATTATGTGTTTGGTTTGCTGTCGTGGTAGGTCTATGTAAGACTGGAATTGTAGTGAGTGTGGTTTCCTTCTCCTCCTGACTGGTTATGCCAGTACTGAGTTGAGAAAGCTTAGCCTCCAGTTTGGCTATATGGTTGCATCTCTCACATGTGTTGGAATTTGTTGGGAGGAGGAGAGGGTTGTCTGTGTACATGAGGCAGTTGTAACATTGCCTCAAGATTCCCAGATTCACCAGCTGGACCGGAGAGGAGATTGACAACTGACCTTTGGACATGCTAGAATAATATTGGGAATTCCTTAATAATTGAAAACAAGGGCCAGTGGGGAGTGAGGGTGTAGTGCTTTTAATTTTTAGTGCTGACTTATATAATTGCTTTAGTGAGCAAGCAAGTGCCAGGTAACAAGCAAGTGCCAGGTAACTTAAGTGCAATGTGTTACAGGTAACTTAAATGCAAAAACGACAAACAGTAACTTTCTTTCAAGTGAAACAAGGAAATAAGTACAGTAAGCAATGCAGATATCACTAGTGATCCACAGAAGTGCTGAGAAGCCGCGTATTAGGTGGAATTAGCGTTCCAGGGAAATAACAAGCAAACAAACAACAAGCATATAAACAAAGCTAGATTCAGCAGGCCTGGATCTAGTCTATGCTACAGCAAACAAGGTGTACCAATTTCAGTAAGATACAGTTCAACTATTCAGGCACTATAAACCTTTAACTGGAAATTCCCAGCTCAGAAGGGCAGAGTCCAGCCTCTTCTCCCACAAGAGTGCAGACCACGAACCTTCTTAATGTAAAATAACTGGCCTGAAGCCCAAGTGCTTAAACCAGAACTAATACACTTTAAGAATAACAGACACTGGGCTCTCAATCAGCAGTTCCCAACTTAGAAGGATGAAAGCTACCTGTCCTGCCACCACAGTGCATGCCACAAACCTTCCTAATGTAAAACAACTGGTCTGAAGCCCAAGCGTTTAAACCAAAAGACTTAGAATGAGTTGCTATCACATGCAGCCGAAGGGGCAGCTGCAGGCATTGACATGAGATGTCATGTCTGGATGCGCATTTGTGACCTGGCGGACCCTTTCAGGTCTTCCTTTCTGAATGCTCCCATCGAAGCATCATCCCCTTTTGGCTCCAAGGTGAAGGACATGCTAGCCACGTGTGAGCAAGATGGCAAGACTCTGTCTGCTGTAGGCATATGGTTTTCCAACCCTCAACATTCCTTTTCCAGGAATAAGAGGAGACGGAAAATGTGGCACAAAAAATCTTAGGGTCCTTTCCGTGCCGCACGTGGTGATGATACCCCCAGGGGCACGGGGGTAACCATTCCAGAAGACACCTCTACAGGGGCAGGGGGGGGTCCTCGTAACCAGGGCTCCAGGGATTCCTTCTCTGGACAGCCTTACCAGCGCTTCCTACCTTGGGAAGAAGTCGGGGGTCATTTTTCTTTGCACCAAGCTGCCACCACCAATTATTGTTGGGTGCAGAGTATAATCACCAGTGGTTACACCATTCCCCTTTCTTATCAACCAATAGTTCCAAAAAAGCTTCCTGATGTTCCACCCAGTCAAAGGGAAGATGCAGGTTTAGAAATAAAAAAACTGCCTCAAAAAGAGTCATCCAAACAGTTCTACCAGACCAATGCTGATCCGGATTCTACTCAAGATTCATTTTAGTGCCAAAAGAAATTCCAGATGGTCACAGATCAGTCCATTCTCCCTTTTTTAAGGGAAGGTGGATGTGCTTGATAGATCTCAGGGATGCATAAGATGGACAAACGCTCCAAGAGTCTGCTTCGCTTCCAGCTGGGAGTCAGTCACTATCAGTTTCATGCCATGCCAATTCGGTCTCTCTACAGCCCACAGAGTGTTCATGGCTGTGGTCACAGCTCATTTGAGACTACAAAGATTGAGTGTTTCCATATTTGGACAACTGGCTCCTCACCGCCCCACCAAGCGTTGACTGGTAACAGCCCTGCATTACATTCTCTCTCTGACAAAAACTCTGGGAATAACAGTAAACTGGGAGAAATCAAACTTTGCTTCTGCACAGCAAATAGAATTCATTGGAGCATTGTTCAACACCCGGTCCTGTCTAGTGTCACTCCCAACCCACTGACTCCAACTGAGGCTCCAGCTCCAGGTAATAATCTGTCAAGCCAAAGTTTCAGCAAGGGAGGTTCTTCAGGCTGTAGGTTCCATGGCAGCTTCAATCCTGACAGTGGCCCTCACGAAGCTGCACATGCGAATTCTACAATGGCTACTTCTTTCGCAGTGGTTCCCAAACTACCATCCTCTCAGTTCCCAGATTTATATAACCAGCTCCTGCAAGCAGGACCTTCTTTGGTGGATGAGGCCAGCTGCAGAACTTTGGAGTTGCCCATTCCAGTCTCCTCATCCCAAGGCCATTGTAACCACAGATGCTTCCCTAATCTGGTAGGGGTGGACCATTTCCAGGGAAAGACAGTCCAAGGCACATGGTCCACCCTAGATGCCAACCTGCATATCAACGTTCTAGAACTGAGAGCGGTGCTGTTAACGTTGCAGGCATTTTATCTGGTTCTCCCTTCTGGAACGATTACAATTCAGTTAGACAATATGTCAGTGGTCTGGTATATCAACAAGCAAGGAGGAACCAAGTCCTACCCCCCTGTGTCGAGAGGCCATGAGAATCTTGTAGTGGGTTTTAGCTTCTGACCGCTTTCTGATAGCAACGCATATCCCGGGGAGCTCCAACGTAATTGCAGACAAACTGAACAGATGCATCCTCCTGCCTCACGAGTGGTCCCTAAATCCCAAGGTGGCGACCAAAATCTTCATCCATTGGGGCCAGCCTTGCTGCGATCTTTTTGCCTGCCCGGCGAACAAGTGCAGCAGCTATTTTGCCCTGTTCCCCCCGAAGGGGGAGTCCCTGAGGGATGCTCTGATCCACAATTGGCCCACAGGACTTCTTTATGCTTATCCCCCCATTCCACTTACCCCACAGTTCTTAAAGAAAGCTCTTTGGTTGAGATGCAAGGTGATCCTCATAGCCCTGTTCTGGCCTTGACAAGTCTGGTTCCCCTTCCTTCGGCCTCACCTAATATACCTGCCATGAATTCTGGACTCTCTTCCAGCTCTGATTACTCACCCCCAAGGGTTGAGCCACCTGAATCTGTCCAGTCTCAAGCTAACAGCTTGGTTTCTCCACTTCCATTAGTTGCCAGGCAAGCTAATCTCACCTCACCTGTTCGGGACATCATTCTGGCCTCTCATAAACCATCCACCAGAAGTCAGCATAAATGGAAAAGATTCTCAATCTGGTCTAAGGATAACATGCTAAACCCGTATTCGGCTCCAGTGACTGCAGTGCTGCAATATCTAGCTAAGTTTTTTGATAATTGAGCCTCTGCCTCTACCGTACGAGTACACCTGGTGGCGATTTCTAATTTCCATAATGGTCTAGATGGCACCCCTCTCATCTCCTTACGTTTATGCATAGCCTTTCCCATGGGAACCTCTCACATCCGACCTCCTATCAGACAGCCTGTGGAAGTATGGAACCTCACTTTTAGTCCTTTAGCCGCCTTTGAACCAGCAGCGAAGTGTGACCTAAAGTTCTTGTTCTGGAAATCTTTATTCTTGGTAGCCATCACATCAGTCAGATGGGTCTCGGAGCTACAGGCATTGTGTATCAAGATATCTGGTCTTTCATAAAGACAGAGTATCACTCTGGACGAACCCATTCTTCCTCCCCAAAGTTGTTTCTGATTTTTCCATTAACCAGACCATTGATCTACCAGTGTTCTTTTCGAATTTTTCCAATAAAGGAAAGTACTGCCTACATTCCTTGGATGTACATAGGCAACTGAGATTCTACCTAGACAGGACCAAGCCTATCCATAAGTCTGAACAGCTTTTCATCTCCTTTTCTGGGCTACAATGAGAAATTCTGTTTCCAAGGTTACATTATCAAAATGGCTAAGTGATTGCATATGTGTTATCCACTCCCTCATGTTATCTACTCCCTCACAAAAGAACCTATGCCAAAGGATAAAGCTCACTCCACTAGATCTATGGCAACATCTCTAACTTTCCATTCCAGGGAGTCCATGGATGACATTTGCGCAGCAGCCACTTGGGTTAAACCTCATACCTTTATCAATCATTACAAACTGGACTTGGTCTCCAGAGGGAGAGCTGCCTTCAGCTCAATGGTACTCAGGAATGTTCTTCCATAAGGGCTGCCCATGGACCTCAAGGTAGCTTGGGATTCTGTCCTATCAGTGATGAATACAAAGAAGATTAACAACAGCAGATAAAGAAGTTGTCTTCTTTCTTTTATTCATCACATTCCACCCTCCTTCCCCGCCAAAGGCTCCCTCCTTCCCCGCCAAAGGCTCCTAAGGGATGCTTTGGGTCCAAATGGTGTACTAGGGCATTTGCGCAGAAGTGGCCTCCGCTTTACTTCTCGATCTTCAGGAAACCCGATCTGAGGTAACAGGTAGAAGGGCATTCTGGGTAGAAGCTTAGCTCGAGAGTTTTTTGGCTGGTGCGAGCTTGGTCATAGGCCGACACTGTTCCGAGGGCTCAGAACCGAACCCATCAGTGATGAATGAAAGAAGATGAACAACACAGATGGAACAATATAGTAAGACATAACTTCTTTTTTAGCTGTTTAAAAAGTCAAGTTTTAGTGGAGAGCCACTATTTTTAAAAGAGCAAGACAGACTGAAAGGGGGTAGGCACTTTTGTATTCTGGTACGATGAAATACAGTAGCATGGCCAATAAGTTTAAATAGCTGAAGTGGAGTGATATCACAAATGAGAATACTCACACCAGCCAGTGAAAGGAGAGAGGGAATGAGATATATGGTCAATTTAACATAAGATGCAGGCAACTAGAAAGACAGTGGTGTTTAAGAACACAACAGTAACAGCGTGAGAGGGTGGGGAAAAATTCTGTCTGACTCACAAGAGACAGAGCTGTGGGCTCTTTTCAAGTTTTAATATGCAGTAAAAAGCAGATTACAAGTAAAACACAGTGTAAAGAAAACAAATCACAGTATACAAAATAGAAAAAGGCAATAAAGTAATACAAAATTCAAGAAAGCAAAAGAAAACCAACCTTTCCTCACAGCAAGTTGTAGCAGAGTCTGGGTGAGCCTTTCCAGTAAAGCCAATATTTACCAGTAAAATAGTATTGCTAATGCAGTCAAAAAGCTTATAAAAATTGTCATTAGTGTCCAACCAAAAAATTCAGATGTCATCCAAAAATCTGTAATATCTAGTCCAATATTTAGAATAATCAGATCAAATAAAGTATTTTCCCACTTTCACATACCCATATTCACAAAAATGGGAGCACAAGCTCCTCCCATTGAAACACCTTCTTCTTCTTCTTTCGGCTTTTCCCGGTTAGGGGTCGCCACAGCGGATCGCCTGTCCGCTCATGATTGGCAGTTGAGTTTTACAGTGTCGAGTTGCCAGCCCAACCTTCCACAGAAGGCACATACATGCACACACTCATGCCTAGAGCCAATTTAGAGTGTACAATCCACCTACAGCATGTCTTTAGGATGTGGGAGGAAACCGGAGCACCCGGAGGAAACCCACGAGACCACAGGGAGGACATGCAGACTCCGCACAGAAGGCACCCCAGCCGAGAATCGAAACGAAGAACCTCTTGCTGTGAGGTGGCAACGCTAACTGGCCGCCCCCATTGCAACACCTTCTAATTGTTTAAAATCTTCACCCTCAAAATGCAGATCCAAAAAATCACAAGTCAAAAGCGCCTCCCTAAACCATTCCAAACCCTGTTCATGTGGTACACTACCAAAAAGGTGTACAACATCAATGCAGACAAGGAATCATTGCTAACATTCATTAAAAAAATCCAAGAATGTGTGGAAATATGTTTAAAATGGCTTTAACATCCTGTCCAAAAATACAGCTATAGGATATGTCCATCATAAGTTAATGTTTTCTGAATCAACACATCATACAAACGTCTATCTTCTTGTATGCTACACGAATTTCATTTAAAGAAACCTCACAATATAATGATATAGCAGATTAGGCATCTTGCCAGAATACCTATGTTGTCCATAATCACCGTACCCCTACCTTTATCACGTTTCATGATCCTAATGGATTTATCATGGGATAAATCTTGTAATAAATTCCATTTGTTACAATTTAAGTTGTGACAGCAAAAGAATTCATATACATCATTTTCACAAGCTTTATGTGGTATGTGCAATTACTGCAACTTTGTCTTAGATGGAGATACATTTCCAAGATACATTTCCAATAAATACAGAGGGAAAGACCTTGTTACCAGAATATGGGCAAATTGCTCTACTAAGGGTGTTGTCTACATTATTACATGTTGGAATTATCCAAGTTTTTACATGGGGAAGATACAGTGTGTACTGAAGAAAAGAATACATGAACACCACCTGTACGACAGTTCTAAGGGAAATGAAAAAAATTCTCTTTACAAACATATTAAATTATCTACTGATTTCTCCAAATTTAAGTTTGGAGTTATTGATAAAGTGGCTAGTGACCCCGGGGGGGGGGGGGGGTAAATGGGAGACTATTAGGGTATAGAGAGTTAATCTGGCAAGTACGCCTGAATGCCACAGCAAGGCCAAGTGTGTATTAATAGTGTGCTCAAACTGAGATCATAGGAGTTACTAGCTATTAGCCATGAGGCCCTTATTAGCCTAGTCATGAGTTTAGCCCATGTTTAGAGAAGTCAGCACCTGATGTCCCTGTCCAGCAGGGACACGGGTGGAATCCCAGACATGTATTTTCTGTTTCCCATCCAGTTAGCCAGGTTGAACTTAAAAAGGGGTAAGGATGTACTCTACTTGACATGAAGAGGAAGTCTATTCCACAGATGGGGGAGTCTCTGGGACACAAATCTGTCCCGCCAACAAGTCCTTTTGATGTCATAGACCAGGTTGAGGTTGTGCATGCAGGTTATCTGAGTGGAGCTTGACTTGCGGAAATGCAGCAGTCCCATCAAGGCAGGGACAGAGATTGCCCTGTATGTCAGACAGAGGTCACCTCTGAGGAGTCTGTATGAAAATGAGTAGAGGGATAGGGCTTTTAGCCTCTCTGTGTATGGTAGAATTTTGAGGCCATGGATTCTCCTGGTGAGGAACCTCTGTTCTCTCTCCAGCTGCTGCATGTGCTTTGCGAGGTATATGCCAAACGGGATGTTTTACTCAATAATAGGCCTTATAAGGGAAGAATAATGGGATGTTATGACGTCCTTGTCCCTGGATGAGATGGGCCATAAAGAAAGCTTTCCTTACAATGGAAGCAACATGGTGGCCAAAAGTCAAGCTGCTATCAGCCTGGGTGCCCAAATCCCTCAAAACTGATTGCGGGCTTAGGACATTGTTATTAATGTGACAATTTGTGGGGAAGTTGATGATGCATTTTTTGGTAGCTGTTTGCTGTTGTTTGGTGCTGTTTTTGGAAGCTGTTTATTTCAGCTTGCGCCTTCCAAAACTCTCGAGCTAGTCACTACTCATGAAATGACCTCAGATCGAGTTTGCCAAAGACAGTGACAGACAGATAATGAAATAAAAGAGATACCAAATCTGATTCCATATAATGAAGCCAGTCTTTTGAAAGATTCAGTCCACTAATAGTCTTAGGTAGGGGGTAGGAGGGGGGAATGTCACGGATTAGTGAAGATCGACAACACAGATGGAACGTTATGGTAAGACATAACTTCTTTATTTGGTGTTTCCAATCTTCACGTAATCCTTGACTGTCCCTAGCTACCTGAATCTTGGGTTTCCAATCTTCACGTAATCCTTGACTGTCCCTAGCTACCTGAATCTTGGGAGGTCTCATGTAAGGATATTCTGGAGGACCATTGAACCAAAGGCTGCACGTCCCCTACAGACCTGGTCCAAATTGTAATGAGTAGATGCCCATGTAACTGCTGCACAAATGTCATCTAAGGAAGCTCGGGCATGAAAACCTGCGGAAGCAGCTACAGCTCTCGTTGAATGAGCTTTTACAGAACATGGTGGTTGAAGTCCCTTTGAAGTATAAACAAACTAATGCAATCTCTAAACCATTTAGTTAATGTAACCTTAGAAACTGGGTTACCTAGCGAAAGTGAGGAAAAGGGAACAAACAACTGGTCAGATTTCCTGATATCTTTCTGTGAAGGTACTGTCTATAGCTCTTTAATAAGTGCAGGCGGTATTCTCCCTTAACGGAGAAATTAGGAAAAAAGACTGGTACGTGTAAGGTTTGATTGATGCTGGATTCCGAAACAACCTTCTGTAAAAAGGAAGGATTAGTTCTGAGAGAAACACTTTCTTTGAGAAATATTAGATAGGGGGATTTGCAGGACAAGGCTTGAATTTCTGATACTCTTCTGGCCGAAGTAACTGCTATTAGAAATACCGTTTTCCAGGTCAAAAATTTTAATTCACAGAGAGCCGATCATTCAAAGGGAGGTAATGTGAGGCATAGAAGGACCAGTGGTAAATCCCAGGGGTGCAGGGTTCTTTAAAAGGTGGCCTTAGCAGGAGTGTTCCTTTTAAAAAGGTCTTACACAGTTTATTGGACATGAGTGAGAGCAGACCCATCAAAACCGATATGAAAGTTGGATATTGCAGACAGGTATACTCTAATGGTGGAAGCTGAAGAGCCAGACTGATAAAGAAAAGCCAAAAATTCTAGAACCTTATCCACAGAAGCTGCATAAGGGTCAAAATCCTTGTCAAGAACCCATCTGGCAAATTCTTCCCATTTACTATTGTACAATTTTTTTAGCTGAAGGCTTGTGATGAGCTATAATATTTGTTGGACTGAGCTATAATATTTGTTGGACTGGTGATGTGAGAGAAGAAACCCTGGCAATCATGGGAATTGGAGAAGCCATGCAGTGAGCTTGAGATACTGGAGATTCAGATGAACCATTCCTTCTGGGTGAAATAGTAGATCTGGAGCTAGGTCCAGAATACAAGGTTTCCGAAGTAGATGAGGCCAAAGGAAGGGAAAACCTACCTGTCAAGGCCAAAATGGAGCAATGAGGATTATTATGTTCTTCGACTTCTTGGCTTTCTTTAGAAACTGAGATATCCGAGGAAAGGCATACAGAAGACCGGGGGGGGGGCAATCATGGGAGAACGGTGTCTCTGGGTGACTCCCCGGGGGGGGGGGGCAAAGTAACTGCTGCACTTGTTCTTCAGGGGGGACACAAACAGGTCACAGCAGGGTTGGCACCAGTGCTGGAAAGTATTTTCCACCACTGACTGATGAGAGACCACTTGTGAGGCAACAGGAAAGATCTACACAGTATGTCCAGTATCATGTTGGAGCCATTCCTTATGAAGGCGAAAGCCAAGGTACGAGGCATCAGAATCCATTAAAGTTCTATAAGTTATCTATCGCGTTTGGGCTGCTTATTTCCAGACACCCAGTGTTGTTGGTGTAATTTTCATGTTGGAGCTCCCCAGAATGTGCATTGCTGTTAGAAAGTGGTTGGAAGAAATCACCCATTGCCAAACTCTGAGGGCTTCTCGACAAAACGGATAAGATTTGGCTCTGCCTTGTTTGTTGATATACCAGTCTACCGACATGTTGTCCATCTGACATGCCACTGTTTCCAAGGGAAGGCATGTTGAAATGCTTCCAACGCTAAAAGCAACACCCTCATCTCTAGAACACCGATGTGCAAATTGGCTTCTGTCTGGGACCAAGTACCTTGGACTGTCCTTCCCAGATAATCCCCTCACCTCATATATGGGAAACATCCATGGTCACTATGGCTTGGGGCTGCAGAAGGGGAAATGGATGGCCATTGGTCTGAATCCACCATAACAGGTCTTGTTTGCAATGACTGGTAATCAGGATGTGATGGGGCATAGGTTGATTCATTAATGACCACTGGGAAGCTAAAAGCCATTGAAGAATTTGCATGTGATACCTGGCTAAGGGAACTAGAGGCCGCCATGGACCCTAGAGCTTGCAGCTGTTCTGGATAATGTGATTATTTTCTGGAGTCTTTCTAGCAGCGGTGAATCTATTCCCATCATGGTGTTCAATCGGGCTCCAATAAATTCCATCTGTTGAATGGGTTCTAGATGTGATTTTTCGTAATATACTGTGATGCCTAAGGTAGTACAAAGATGGAGGGTATAGTCTCTTGCCCTTAGGAGTTGGACACCTGGTGGTAGCAGTGAAGAGCCAGTTGTCGAGATAAGGAAAAACTCAATACTCTTAGCAGTCTGAGATGAGCTGCTACCACTGCCATGCATTTGGTAAACACCCTGGGGGCTGTGGTGAGACCAAAGTGCAGTGCTCTGAACTGATAATGTCTGGATCCCAGACAGGAGCGCAGGAATCTTATGTAGTATTTGTCCATTTTTATGTGGAAACATACATCCTGAAGATCTACTGAGCACATTCAACCGTCTTTTTCCAAGAATGGAAGTATTGACTGAACCGAGACCATCTGGAACTTGGTTTGTTGAACTGGCTGATCCAAGATGGGTCCCTGTCTTAATCTTGAGTAAAATCTGGATCATTTCTGGTCTGGGGGGACTTCTTGGATGATTCTTTTGTCGAGCAGTTGGATTTCTGAAACTGCTGCCTCCCTGTGACTGGGAGTCTTTTTTTGTATTTTTGTATTGGTTATAAGGGGAATGACAACCTCTGGAAATGATTTTCTGCACACATTTGCCCAAAGTCACTTGTAGCCAGGCGGATTGGTGCAGGGATAAATGCCTCCAAACTGCCTCCAGAGGAAGGCAATCAGGCCTCCGTTCAGGAGCACTGGTAGGAATTACCAGAGAAGGATTCCCTGGACCACTGGTTCTGCAAGCCACTTCTGCCTCTGGAACGGTGTCTTCCATTGTTACCTCTCCTTCTGCTCCTGCTCCAGGAGAAGTCTTTGCCACACGAGTCCTGGAAAGGACCTTGGGACTTTTTGAACCATAGCCTCCCACTTCTCTGGTTCCTAGAGTAGGACCATTGAGGAGTGGAGAAACACCATTGAGGAGTGGAGAAGCATATGCCCACAGCAGAGAGAGTCTTCTTCCCATCTTTCTCAGGTCTGGCTAATGTGCCCTTCACTTTAGGTCTGAACAGGGATGATCCATCAAATGGAGCATTGACAAATAAAGATTTAAATGTCTCCGCAAAATCACACAATCCAGACGTGTCTTCTAATGGCTACACCTGAACTTGCTGCTCTTGTTGTCCCTTCAGCCATGTGAGTGATGAGCCTCATGGACAAGCTGGCTATCGCTTCAAGGGTGGTGAGCTGAGAGGCAACTTTCTCGAACCCCTTCCGCTACTGCTTCTGCAAGTATATCTGAAAACTCTTTGATTTGATCTTTCTCTAGTTCTAGTGAAATGCACCATATAATTCAAAGACCTCAGAGCAAGTTCGATGAAGCGTAAATGCTCTTCCCAAATCTATCCATCATCTTAGACTCCTTGTTAGGAGGATGGATAGTAGAACTCTCTTCTGCAAGTTCCTTCTTTGTGGCTGCTGCTCTTGTCATGGTGTCAACTGGGATATCCTTGGCCCAATACTGTTCATCCTTAGGAGCAGATAGAATTTCATCAGGTCTCTTGGGAATTGGTTCAATGGAATCCGGAATCTTTCAGGGGTGGCAAGGACTGTGTGTCCACAATGGATTAGACTTCTCTATGGTCCGTACAGGGATGGGAGCCCAGAACCGAAACAGACTGCTTCAGAAGCATGGTCCCACCCCGCACTAGGAAAGCCACCTCTGAAGCAGAAGCCTGGGTTGAACTTATGAAAGCCGAGGCACGGAGAGGCATGGAAGGCTCCGAAATAATAGACACCAAGCCCTGTCCCTCGGAACCAGCAAAGAAGCCTCAACCCTGGGAGGTCTCCAGTTCTGATAAACTGGAGGAACTCAAGGTGATCCTTGGTTCCTGAGAAGAAGCTCTAGCCATGCCTAGACAGGCAGGACTGGGAGGGTCAGGGTTTCAGGGGCTCCAAGACTCAATAGGAGTTGGAAGAAACTGTGTCGATGCCGATGATGGAGCGGTTCCAGTGCCAAGTTGGCTTGGAACCGAAGGAGGATGCATGCCTCTCGCCATCAGGAGCTGATCGACCTGTCTCATAATGTCCAATTCCGAAAGATTCTTAGTGGATCAAACCAATGAAACAGACGGAGATCTGGGAGGCCTCGGTTCCAAGAATGGACTGGGTGACCTGTCAGCAAAAGGATCCACCGAGGATGAATAAGAGGTCCTTGGTAAGATTTGAAATGATGATTGCTTCAGTACCAATACCATTTCTGATGTCTGTACCAAGGTTTTAGGTATAGTGGAATAATCTGAGCCTGTTTGTGCTGGAGAAACTGTTAGTACCGAAGGATGTTTTTGTCAATTTTGTTGGCAGTTCCGAGGAACTGCTCGGAGCTGATGATCATTGCTTTTTTGATTTGGAAGACAAACAGGATGATGAGGGATGAACTGGCTTCAGTTCTGGAAGCAGAATGGCTTTCTCAAAATCCCCTTTCATAAGACCTTTTAATATTAATTTGTTTTCCACTCAGTTAAGGTCCTGGTGGAGAATCCATGGCAAATCACGCAGTCCTCCTGGAGGTGGACTGCACCGAGACAGTATACACAAAAAACATACATCTGAGTTGGGCATTTTGCGATCACATTTTTGGCACTTCTTAAAACCTGAGGTACCCTTTGAAACTTTATCAGCCATGTTAGATAAATAAGGGGCCTAGCACTTAAGTTAAAAGAAGGGACAGAATGGAAGGGACAGAATGGAAAAAGTACCAAGTATGGTAATTAAGACAATACTGATGAACGGTAATCAAAGAGGGAAAGAAAAGTACCAATACTGGTACTTGAAAGGACTACCAAATGGTAAAAAGAAAACAGAAAGGGAAACAGAACTCACATGCACACTAAATGCCAGAGGAGCGGTTATAAAAAAAAGTAGATACCAGAAAAGTAGATGCTATCTAAGAAAGGAAATAAAAAGAAAAGAACTTACAAATTTAGCCCAAGCTTGAGAGATGGGATCGGATGCATCTGACACTATGAAGTGGCAAATGAGATGTGAGGTAATTTCAGAGGAGCATCATGGATAGTGCCTAGCTCAAAAGATTTGGAAGGAGCAAGCTGAAATAAGAGGTGGAGTCAGTTCCGAGGCTTGGAACCGAGCCCACAGTCAAGGATTAGGTGAAGATTGACAACATCAGATCTTTGCTTTCTTGATGTTCTGATTCAAATTGCTTAGATCCAAAACAGGTCTGAGGTCCACTGTTTTCTTTGGCACTAAAAAGAAGCGTGAATAAGTCCCAAATCCTATTTGGTCTAATGGGACCTTTTGGGCAACTCTTTTGTCTAGCAGGTTTTGGATTTCTTGTGCTGCTACCTTCCTTTGACTGGGTGAAAAGTCAGGAAATTTCTTTCCTTTGCGAGAAGGAAAAATGGCAGGTAATAACTCCTGACGTCTGGGTGCAAAGACAACTGACCCCAGAGTCGGGCAGCACATCAGGAGCATTAAAATGGCCTGTCTATCATTAAAATTTTCCTCCTCTGCCTCTGGAGGAATTGTCACCATGGGGGATCTTCTAAAGGTCCCTGAGATTTTCAGAACCACATCTTCTTACTACCTCTCTGATTCTTGGAAAAGGTTTGTTGAGGCATAGAAAACTTGATTCCCACAGCAGACAGAGTCTTTCCATCCTGTTCGCTGCAGAAAAGCCATCTGGTGGTGACCTGGGGGAATCTCTCTCCTTCATCAAAATCGGAATCCTCTTTGAGAGACTCCATGGGGGAGTCACTATGTCTACTTTTGCACATTACCTTCTGGTACACGTCTTCCATGGGTTATTCAACTGAGGTGTTGGAAGAGAGGGGAAGTTCCTCCACTGGAACTGGTTGGAGACTTATTGGAACTGACTGTACCTGTAGAACCGGCCTGATCGACTCATTGCTCAGAACCGATGAGAGAAAAGGAGTAGGATCCAAAATATGAGAGGGCAGTTTTCTTTGGGCTGAAAAATCCCTTTCCGCCACCTTGGAAGCCGATGGACCTGGAAAGATATCGACCTGCCTTCTTGGAGCCAAAACTGACAAAAGTAGGTCTAGGCCTCCCCTGGATTCATGCCTCAGGGGTGGAACTGGATCCAAACTGTCCAGGGCCAAGGCTTAAAGGGGAGGGGATATATCCGATAAAGGGGAGGGGATATATCCGACAAACTTGAATACAAACCTATCTAACACCGTCACTTCGGCTCTGAGACCTGTTCTGATCTGAGGGTATCGGAGCAGAACTAGCTAAGCATATAGACGGAATGGAGGAAGAAGCCTTCTTCAGATCCAACAACAAACATCTCAGGGAATTTGGATCCTGGGACTCCAAAATTGCTGGCCGGATCAGAGAAGGAGATAAGATTTTTTTTGACACAGTAGACATACAAATCCAACATGGGGATGGCGCTGGTAAGATCCCCATCTGGATCTGAGCTCTGAGAAAGTTTAACATCATCCTATCCACATCCAAGTCTGATAAACTTCTGGAGGACCTAGAGGAAGTAGTGGATGGGGATCTTGAATATGTCTTTTGGAATCTGAAGCAACTGAGAAGGCAGTGTGGGTGCAATTGGCTTAATGGTAAATTCTGGAGTAGCACTCCTGATCTGAGGACCTAGGACCCAATGGTGGTACTGTAGGACTTATGATAATAATAGAAGGAGCCAAAGCGTTAGGTTCCAGTGGCTTTGTACCTGATTGTTATGTCTTTGGATCCAACAGTGTTGGATTTGCTATCTTGACAACTCTCAACTCTCACACAAAATTTTGTTTGTACCAACCTAATAACCAATTCTTTTTCAGCTTTTTACCCCTGCTATAACAATACCTCTCTTCCTTCCTCTTCTAAACACCTCACATCCCTACTCAATCAACATAACACCCCTCAAACAACAAATCAAAAACTTTGCTCTTTTGCTCTTGCTTTGCACCTGACTAACTTTACTATACCCTGACTCCCCACCCCCCACCCCTCCTCCCTTCCTCCCTTTTTATCTAGCACATGTTCTCCTTCTCCTCTCACTTCTCGTTGTTCTGACCCATTTTTCCTACCTTCTCTTCGTCCTCCTCCTCTTTCTCTTTCTCTTCTTCTCTTTTGACTACTATACTATCTCATTCCTCTCCTCTCACTACTTAATTCCTCCTCTCTCTTTTTCTTTTTTTTTTATTGTGTAGTAGTATGGTGGTATAGCCTGTATGGAATGTATAACCCTACCCTTGAAACTGTCTCTAGTCTATCAGGACTTTAATAAATAATCTTCTCTCTTTGAATTTTTTGATTTAGTTTATTATTATTTTAGCAATTTGTACTCATTCTTTTTTTTTTTTTGTTTTGTTGTCTTACTCTTGTTGTTTGTTAAAAGTAAAAAGTACTGTTATGTTCTATTATGAGTTTTTCTCTCCGGCCTCCTCTACTGAAAATGGAGATATATCCAGCTAGACTAGCCCGGTTAACAAATGTAAAATAATAAATAAAATAATAAAAAATAAATAATTTGAAGGTTTTCTGTTTTTTAAAGGAGGCTCTGACAAAGACATGGGGGACTTTGGAGGGGAGCATTTCCTGTGCTCCACAGGAGCAGACTTACTAGTTTTGGAGGGGGTTTGAGCACCAGACGATGATGTAGTAGGGAGAAGTCGACTTAGAATACATTTATAACATCTATCTGCCAGGGTTCTTGGGTTAAAGGTGGAGCAAATCGTACAAGAAGTGGCCTGGCCCCAAGACAGTACACAAAGTGTCCCAAGTGCCTGGCCCCAAAACAGTATACGCACTTCTTGTGGGCATCCGAATTTAGTATTTTATGCCCACAAGAAGTGCATTTCTTAAAACCTGTTGATTTATCTGACATTTAAGTATCCAGAAAGAGAAAAAAAAAACAAGAATTTACAAACTGCAAGAAAAGATTATATCTATATCTATCTATATCTATATCTATATATATATATATATATATATATATATATATATATATATATATATATATATATATATATATATGGTTCCCTATCAGAAGCCTGAAACACTATAAGCCTGAAAATCAAAATCCTGAAAACTATAGACTGAAAATTCAAAATCCTGAAAGCCCAAAATCCTGAAACTCAAAATCCTGAAAACACAAATAATGCTAATATGTCACTATAAAGACACTAATATCTACCAACTGACCCTGACCCTAACCCTAACCCTAAGGTCCATCACTATCGCACACTCACCTGACCCGCCTAACCCTAACTCACTTAAACCCCTAACCCCAATATTTGTCACTACTGCATACATGCCTAACCTGCCCTAACCCTAACTCACTTAAACCGCCCTAACCTAACATAAAACCAATCAAGACACTTACCTGAACCCAACGCATGACCCAACACCACAGGGCTAACAATAGCAAAGCCACAATGATGTCAGTATGTCCATTTTGTGTTTTCAGGATTTTGAGTTTCAGGATTTTGGGCTTTCAGGATTTTGAATTTTCAGTCTATAGTTTTCAGGATTTTGATTTTCAGGCTTATAGTGTTTCAGGCTTCTGATAGGGAACCATATATCTATCTATATATATATATATATATATATATATATATATATATATATATATATATATATATATATATATATATATATGTATATAGAAAAGAAAGAAGAGTTTAATTACCAGTGATGGTTCATAGGTAGGGCCTAGGCTATCAGCCCAAGGGCCTAAGTGAGCCTAGCCTACAAGGTTCCCTGGCTTATGCCACCCAAGAAAGTTAATTTCCTGTGTCCCTGTCGAGAAGAACCACAGAAGTGATCCCCAGGGTGTATTTCCTATTTCCCATCCACTCATCAAGATGGGTAGCTTGTTCCACAGTATAGGAAGTCTCTGGGACAGGAATCTATCCCTCCAGCATGTCCTGTTTATTGTGGTGACAAGGTTTAGGTCCCTAGAGCGTGTAGCTTGGAGGGATTGGGATTTCCTTAGGTGTAGCATGTCCATCAGCTCTGGGTTTAACATAGCTTTATGTTAGGTGAAGATCTCCTCAGAGTAGGCGATATGATACAGAGTAAAGCTGGAGTTTTTTGAGACGATCAGTGTAGAGCATCTGTTTGAGGCCAGTAATCCTCTTTGTGAGGTACTTCTTTGGCCTTTCCAGCTGCTGAAGATATCTTGTGAGTTACATTCCAAAAGGGGCATTGTACTCTAATGGGTCTAATGAGTGATGAGTACAGGGGAACAATGACCTCTTTTTTCCTGGATGAGAACCCTTTTGTGATGAGGTGCGCCACATAGGAGGATTTCCTGAATACTGCGGAGATGTGATTATCAAAGGATAGACTACTGTCCACCTGGGTCCCAAGGTCTCTTATCACACATTCATGTTAAGTAGACTCCCATTTATGTGGTAGTTCATGGGTACAGAGTTTTTACCAAAGGGGATGACAATGCACTTTTTGGCATTGAGCTTGAGGCCTCTGACACCAGGCATCTGTCTCAGTGAGGCCCTTCTGTAGCATGTCCACATCATTTAGGGACTCGACTATGGCTCCTAGTTTGCAGTCATCTGCAAACTTCATTAGCCAGAGGCCTTCTGTGTTAGCCAGTACGTCAGAGAAGTAGATACCAAACAGGAGAGGTCCCAGGACTGAACCCTGTGGTACTCCACTTGTCACTGGTTTGAAGTCAGACTTGGAGTCTGCAACTTTTACAGTGTGGGTTCTGTCAGTGAGCCAGTTGGCAACCCATCTTGTGACATAGGGATTTATACCTAGTTTAGTGAGTTTAACTATAATTCCAGAATGGGGGATGGTGTCGAAAGCCTTGGCGACGTCAACATAGGCTGTGTGAACTAC
This sequence comes from Protopterus annectens, assembly GCF_019279795.1. NCBI lineage: Eukaryota > Metazoa > Chordata > Ceratodontiformes > Protopteridae > Protopterus > Protopterus annectens. The sequence continues at coordinate 9,849,409 of NC_056725.1, forward strand.
CTTACCCTAGTCTACGGCTTTGGTGACTGCCTCAAAGAAGTCGATCACGTTCAGAAGGCATGATCTGCCTTTCACAAACTCAAACTGGGTGGGGTCCGGAGTCTAGAGGTTACCAATGTCTGAGTTCCATGATGATATGTTCCATGGCCTTGCAGAACAGGCTCATCAGGCTAATAGGGCGATAGTTCCTAGGATCAGTGGTGGCTCCCCCTTTGTGGAGTGGGATAACTGTTGCTGTGCGCCATTCAGTGGGCACAAAGCCTGATGTGAGACTATGATTGAACATGGTGCTTAGGTAGGGAGCCAGTTCGTTCTGAAGTTTGTGTAAAATGCAGCCTGGGATGTTGTCCTGTCCCATGGATGCTGTGTTTTTGGTTTTAGAGACTGCAGCTTTTACCCGCATATATGTGATTACAGGGACTCTGCATTCTTCCTATACAGATATGGGCCCTTTAGGGGGTGAGAGAGGGGTAAAGTTAGCATTGAACCTATCTGCCGGGATGTTGGAAATATCAATTGGTTCTGTAATTTTTATGCCATTGTGCTGTAACTCAGAGCAGATCTGGGTGTTGCCATTGAGATTCTTGACATAGCTATAGAATGCTTTGTGGTTGCCCTTAGAATCGGTGGTGGTTTTATTTTCATAGCTAGCTTTGGAGGATCTTAAAAGGGATCTCAGCTTCTTACTGAGGCTGACCAGGGAGCTCCTCCACTCATGGGATTTTACTCTCTTTTGCAACAGTTTCTTGCTTCTGTTGTAGAGTTTGTTTATGGCAGGGGACCACCAGATTGGCTTCCTTTTTTTGGAGGATAGTGTCTTGGTTCTGTTTGGGCTAGCATGATCCAGGCACTCATGTAAGTGCTTATGGAGTGCATTTGTGTGGGATTCAGCAGTCATAACTGTATTGTCCAGCTGCATGGGTGTCATGAAGTTCGTCACTTCTGTCTTAAGAAGCATGAAGCTGGCTTTGGAGAAATGTTTTACCGTGGTTTTTTAATGGTGGGTGGGGGAGGGATGCGGATATCTAGGGTGATTAGCTTATGGTCAGATCTGATCAATGAGGAGTTGACTTCAAGTGTGGAACACCATTCACTCATGTTGGTAATTACTAGGTCTTGGATACTGTTGCCCCTAGTGGGGTTTGGAATAAGTTGATCCAGGGCACTGGAATTTATGAATTCCAGAAAGTGTTGAGCGAAGGAGTTGGTACATGAGTAGTTTTCCCAGTTAATGGTGGGGTAGTTGAAATCGCCCTATTATTAGGGTGTTTGGTTGAACCCTAATATTTTCCAGTATATCAAGAAAAGAGGAATGGGAATCCTGGGGCATGGTGGGGGATCTGTAGCAAGCTCCAATTTGGATTGCAGTTTTGCCCAGAGTTAGTTGCACTTGGATAACCTCAGATGCATTATGCTGCGCAACTAGCCTGGAGGTGTGGATATCCTTAATGAATATGGCCACACCTTTGCCTTTGGTGTTCTGGTTCAGGTTAGATGGCCGAAATGTGTGGTATGAGTTATAGTCTGGTAATGCAGGGGTGCTCTCTACAGCCTTGAACTAGGTCTCAGACACTGCACAAGTATCGATGTTCTCCACTTTAAGGAGTGCCTCGATGGAGTGCATTTTGAGATTTAGACTTCTAGCATTGAGTAGCATTACCCTCAGTTTTTCCTTGCCTGTTCCTCTTACGGTGGTGAATCTGTCATTTGAATCCCACCTAAAAAAGGCACTATAGGGGCAGCAAGACCCAGTATCCGGAATCCCAGGGGCGACAGGTGCAGGCCATCTCTGGCAAAGCATCGTGGCCTGTCGACCATGGCATCCCAGGCAGACAGGCACTGGATCCACTTAGAATGACACCAAAAGCTTAGCCAATTGTTGAAGTCAATCATTTTGTCCTTGTACTGCAGTATCACTCTGGGCGATGGCAGGATGCTACTCAGGGCTAAGGTCATACCTGCCTGGGCTATAAGATTGGAGAGCTCTTCCATGTCTCTTTTTCATGTAGTCCCGGGAGGTATGTCGTTCACACCAACATGGACAATGACAGTGTCATATTTGTACTTGTGGAGTGACCTGAGTGAGTGGGTTATGTGGCGGATCCTGGCACCCGACAGACAGTTGACCGCAACCTTCTCCTTGTTTGGCCTGGTGAGTGGGGCATCAGTGTGTCTGATTGTAGAGTCATCTATGCCTAGTGTGTTGGGTACATTGTTTTGCCTTATGGGCTGTGGTTTACAGGCACACTGAGTCTGTAGGCTATGTGTCATTTGGGTTTTGTTGGGGGGGGGTGGAGGTTGCTTGTGTTTTTGCTCTGGAGGTCTCTGCTGTTTGAGCAGATTATTATTGAGAACCTCTGCAAATGTTTTTGTGTTTCTACGTGTGGATTTTGGTGGTGCAGGTTTAATGTAGGGGTCTCAAACTCAGATGAACACTGGTGCTGTAAGAAGACTAACGAACTTAGGGCGGGACAACAATATCCAGGACAAAAAGAAATGCAGGCAGTGAAGCTAGAAAAAACTGTGTAGTTTCTTCACTCATCTATAGTTATAATGGTTTCAGAGTTTGAGATCCCTGGTTTAGTGGGACTATGTGATGAGTGTGGTGTGGTTCAAGTATTTACCTTTGACTGTCAAGTTCAGTCTTAGTTGGAGATAGCTTTACCTCCAGTTTGGCTAGATAAGTGCATCTCTCACAGGTTGTGGTGTTGGGTGGTAGGAAGTGAGGGTTGTCTGTGTACATGAGGCAATTGCTACATTGCCCCAAGATGCCCAGATTTATCAGATAGACAGGAGAGAACACTGGGAGCTGACCCTTGGACATGCCTGAATAAAAAAACTACTTTCCTCTAGACAAGTGAGAAAAGTGAGTATAAGATCTGTTTTTCTCTAAGCAAGTGAGGAAAGTAAGTACAAAAGCTATTTTCCTCTAGGTAAAATGGAAGGTTGAGTGCTGTAGTAATTTGTAGGTTATTTAGTGCTAACAAGTGCTGAGCACGAATAAGCAAATTCAAGTGCTAAAACTAAGAATCTGTACCTGGATCTTGTGGTAGATAGGCTACCTAGTGCTTACCACTCCCTCTGATAAGCTAGAATGCTTCCCCTCCAACACAGAAAGGATTGGGGGTCTCAGAAGCTTACAAACAGTCCTGGATACAACAAATCTGTATCTGGACTACAGTAGTGACAGGAAAGGGGGGAAACAAGTACAAACACAGGCTTTTAAACCAAAAAGTTGAAAGAGATGGAAAAACTGCACAAATGGCTAATAAACTACAATTTCTGAGCCAGAAACCACTCTTGTGGTAGATAGGCTATCTAGTGCTTACCACTCCCACTGATAAGCTAGAAGGCTTCCCTCCAACACAGAAAGGCTTTGGGGGCTCAGAAGCTTACAAACGTCCTGGTTTACAGCAAATCTTGGACTAGACTAGTTACAGGAAAGGCAGGAAACAAGCTTAGATTTTTTTTTTTGGAATGTGGAAAGGGAGAAAGGAGAAACCGAAGATAATTCAAAATTAAGGACCTAAGTCACAAATGTTCTCTCTGTATTAGGCAGAATGAGCTAGTGACACTAGACTGGGATAGAGCTAAAGAGATGGGACTGGTAGGAATGTCCGAAGTCAATATATGATCTCAATGTACTCAGTTGAGTGAGCAAATGAGACAGACCCAGGAGGAGTTTTTACAGGAGGGGCAGGCAATTCCAAAGCCACCAGCAGGCAATTCCAAAGCCACCAAGATTAATACCACAACAAGAACAGGGAGGGCAGGTTGTAAACTAATTGCAGAGAGAGAGAGACAGACCACAATATTCAATGAAACAAATAGAAAAATAAAATGCAGTACAATTTTTAACACTGTAAGTTTGTACTTAACTCAGCTAGTAATGCAGTTGATTGTAGGTATCTAGCAGAAGCCAAACAGAAGCCAAACAACTCAGATATTGAGCAGTAATAAATTCAACGATATGTGACTAACACTTATAAATACAGAGAAAACCCTCTAGGCTAAGAGTTTAGCACTGAATATCAATGAAGTGAAACACAATAGCCCCCACTTACTGCAGAGGCAGAGAGAGACCACAGTATTCTATGAAACAATTAAATAGAAAAATAAAATGCAATACAATCTTTAACACTGCAAGTTTGTACTTAACTCAGCTAGTAATGTAGTAAGCTAAAGAAATACCATATAGTGAAAAAAGTAAGCAGATATACCAAAAAATGGTAACCAATAATTACTATTCGGTGACAACAGTAGGAAATAAGAATGGGTAAATTCTAACGTCCAGTGAAAAAACTAAGAGGGAGGACATATATATTAAACTATAATAAATTTAAAGGTAAAGTTAAACCCAAAAGTTAATTAACTCATGAAAATATCTCTAATGAAAGTGAGAGTGGAACCTGCATCTGTTTGCAACGGTGGCAGATGTGATCTGAGGCAACTGGAATGGAATTGGGCATTATGAGTAGAGGGAGGAGCTCAAGAGCTGGATCCGAAGTCTGGAATATACAGCTGAGTTGGATCCAAGGGTAATTTCTGAACCCATTCGTTGAGGAAGAATGAAAAGGACAACATCAGATCATGGCTTATAAAGGTTTACTTATTTTTTCCCAGATTCTAATCCTGACCACAGATTCTCAAGCAAATGTTCCTGAAGGAAGTTTTTGCAAGCCTCAATCTTGAACAGATGTTTCTGTATACCTCCTCATGGTGTACAACCAAAAGAAACCTGTAGGGCAGATAATGACCTATTTTAAATACAGTGTAGTAACGGTTTCTTGTTGCAACTGCTCACTCTTTTTTTAATTTCTCCAAGTATTTTGGGTTTTAATACCATGACAGGAATGGATTCCATTCCTAAGTCAAAGTACGATTAAAGTTCATGAAATTAGTATGGTTTCTCTCTCTGTCAGCCAGTAGTGCTATTCGCAGCACACACAGTGTGCCCAGTAATGACTCCTGCAATTTGTATGGAGTTACATGTATTGGTAGCATAACTAAATATGATTGTAGACTCTTCTTTATAAGACCTGTGGTTCCTTCTACTATTAGAACTGTCTGGGTATCTTTCTTCTACATTGCTTTTGTTTCTGCCTGCAGATCCTGATATTTTATGACTTTGTGTCTCTCTGTACACAGGACACTGTAGTCACTGGGCGTGGTGATTTCAATGATCAATGTTACTTCTGACTTCTTTTCCTGGACCACTATATCTGTTTTTCTAGCATCTATCTTTTGAACTGCTGGTAAAGGATGACCCCATGTGATATAGACTCCTTCATTTTCTATGACACACTGCGACTCATGTTTCCAGTGTTTTCCAGCCACTTCAGTACCATAATATTTGCACAGTCCTCAGTACAACAGTCTTGCCACATTACTAAGCCTCTCTGTATATAGTCCTTCTGCCATTATGTTGCAACCAGCAACAAGGTGTGCAACTGCTTCCAATTCGGTTTTACAAAACCTACATTTGTCTATTTCTCCCACATGTTCAATGGACTTTGTAAACAAATGTGTACACAGCCCACTATCTTGCATTGCCAATATTAACCTTTTATCTCTTGGTTTGATTTCACCTCTCCTTAACCATTCCTGCGTTCGTTCCTGATCAACATGAGGTTCTTCCAGAAGTTTTCTATGCTTGCAACTATATTTATGCATTTTCCACATTTCTTGCCTTCTCATCTGATCCTTCACCTTATATTCCTTTTGTTTTTTGGCACATTCAGTTGCTGCCTGATTTTTATCTACTTCTGGTTTGATTTCCATTCCTGCTTGATGCCAATATGCTTCTGCTAAATTAAGCAGAGAAGTCATCTTAGATTTATTCTCCTTATGTTTCAAGACTTTCACTAAATTTGGGTTTTGTGAGGTCAGCAGATATGTGTGGATTCCCACGATTGTAGAGCTATACATATAATCAGTTTCAAGGAGTCCCATCCCTCCTTTGGAATGGGGAATATATAATCTTGGTATGCACTGATTTTTATAAATCATTTGGTGAGCACGAAGCATCCTTCTTGTTTCCTATCTAATCTATCCAACACGTTTTGGGGCCAGTCAATTACTCCAAATTGGTTTATAGCTTAGATTTCATTCCTAGATGTCAGTGCTGTTTTCAGGATTACTAAGTTTTATTCGCATTTGTTTGTGTTTTATTGTTGATCCTTCATCAATTCCCAAATATTTATACACTCTTTCTTGCTCAAGTTCTTTTATATCACATTTTTGTCCCAAACTGATGTTTTCCTGGTGTTGTAGTTTTCCTGCTTTAAAGGTTGCTTTTTGTACATTTATTAAGACCAAATGACATTCTTATATCCTCTGAAAAAGTTTTGACAACTTGCAGCTGTGCTTTCAGTTCCTCATCTGATGAGCTATACAGTTATAAATCATCGATAAAGAGAAGATGAGAAATATTTACACTTTGTTTTCTAGGAGCCAGATGATAGCCATGGCCTAAGCTGTTAAGTAAACAGTTTAATGGGTTAAAGACAAAGAAGAACAGCAGCGGTAACAGAGAGTCACCCTGGAATTGAATTGTTATCCCTGGGATAATAATTTATCCTTTATCATGGCTTAATTGCAAAGTAGTCTGCCACTGTTTCATGGTCATGGTCATGGTAATGTAGTCGATTAGTGTAGGGTGTATCTTACACATTTTTAAGCACTCTTTTATCCATGAATGTGGGATACTATCAAATGCTTTTTTGTAGTCAATCCATGCCATACTTAGATTTCTTACCCTTTTTACAGTTCTCCACTATGGCTTTATTTAACAACAAATGATCCTTTGTTCCATATGACTTTCTTTTACTGCCCTTTCGTTCTACTGCTATAATTGCGTTTTCGTCTTAATGACTATAAACTTATAAACTCTGTCGGCATAAATTCCTATGTATAGTTTATATGTCGTCGGATGACAAGTTATTGGTCTATACTTTTTAGGATAGCTTGCAGGTAGGGGCATTGTTTTTTCTGTTGTTAACCAGGTTGGTGTCTGTTTGGGGTGTGCATATAAATAGTTCTTCTCATGGCTAAATCTTCGTGCAAAGATGTTAATGCTTTCAGCCAAAAGTTAGGTACTGCATCTGGGCTTGTGGTTTTCCAGTTAGAAGCTTTTCTTTGTTTCAATTTCTCTGGCTGTTACTTCATCCCATTTCATATCCTGTACCTTTAAAAATCTTATTCTTTCTTTAACTTCTTCGATCCAATTAGATCTTTGTTATTTTCCACAGGATCTTCATAGATACTTCTTCAAAATGTATCTATTTCTTCTTTTTTGGGTTGTCTTTCAATTCTTTTCACCTTATTTCCCAATTCTTTATAAAACTTTTTTGGGTCATCAATAAATTGCTTATTTTGAACTTTTCCTTTATATTTATCTTTGTATCTTCTAAGTTTTTCTTCTAAGTTTTTCTGTCTGTGCTGAAATTTTTAGTTTATTTGCAAGAGTGCATGACAGATCCCGATCTGTTCTAATACTGCTCATTGCTTTTATCACATCTTTCTGTGTATTTTTGTTGATCTGTTCCCTCTTCTATAGCGACACTTCCCGTCTTAGTTGGTTTATAGATACTTCCATGATGGTATTCAATTTCTCCCCTTCCTTTCCCTCACTACTCTGTGTTCTTGTGGTTGAAATTTATCAGTTATTAATTTAGCTACACAGTAATATATCCTGTTTACTTCTATTATATCGCATGGATCTCTATGGACAGTCCTAATTACTGTGTTCATTTGTTTTATCAGACTTCTGACTTTTGGGGTTTTATTAACCTTCTGCAATCTATTTTTTCACTGATCTTAATATGTCTGTCTATGTCTATTAAATCAAGCAACTTTAATTCCATACCGAGGGTACATCCCTTGTTTTCCAGTTCCTGCGGGCTATAATTCTATAGATTCTTCCTGTGGCACATTCTCTTCAATTTCACCCCGTGCCATCCATTGCTATATAATATGGGAACTCACTGGTCTATCACTCCTCAACATTGACTGCATCGGTTTCACAGTTTCCTGTTCCTTCCCTTACTGTCTAGCTTCACGTGAATGGTCTATGCTGGTTTCCTGTGGGAAGGATCCAAATTATCTTCCTGTTCCACTGGTTTCTCCTTAACTTGAATATCCACTACTCTATCCTGTTGTAGTACTTTCTGAATTAGATTTTCTACACTCTATCCTTCACTTTGCAGGTAGTCCAGAACCTCAGTTTCTATTTCTTTAACTTCTCCGTTACTAATCTCCTTTTCTACTTTTCCTCTTTGTCTTCTTATTTTTTTGTATTATAAAGTTTTCCATGTCCAGATTCCTTTGCCTGTATTTCTCTTCAAATATCTTTGGGGCTGCCTTCTTTACATTGATTAATTTGGCTTTCTCCTTTGGATAAATATTGCACCAAATCAAATCTCTTTCTTTCCCATGTCCATATTTCTTTTTTATATTTTTCAAATATCTCTTTGTTTTGTTGTTTTTATTTTTGCACTTCCTCAGCAGATGCTTCTTTTTCCAAACAGATCACCTATACGGTCACTTCTCACACTTTTTTTAATTTTTCCAAATCTTCTGGGTTTCTAATACCATGACGGGAATGGACCCCATTCCTAAGTCAAAGTACAATTAAAGTTCATGAAATTAGTATTGTTTCAGTCTTTGATGTCAGCCAAAACTGTTTTTTGCAGCACTTGCAATGTGCCCAGTAATGACTCCTCCTGCAGTTCACATGGAGTTACATGGATTGGTAACATATCTAAGTATGACTGTAGATTCTTTTTTTATAAGACCCAGTTGCTCCTACTACTATTGGAACTGTCTGGGTATCTTTCACTGCTCACCTATATGGATGGAGCCATATTGTCAAAGAACTCATTTCAGATCAATGCCTGTTATCTATGCTGTTAGAGAAACATACACTCACTCACACTTAAAGATATATATAGTCAGATCTACATTGTATTGGTTGTCTCAACTGAAGCTGTTACAACAGTGCAGTAAATCAAACACACTTTTAAAACACTAACTGCTTAAAAGACTTGTAATATTCTCATTCAAATACACATCCACATGGCTATACAATGGCATATTGTACTTCATCAAAATTATTTGCATTCTTATTTTGCATCTATTCTGTATTACACAAATACATTTAGCTAAACCCTTAATGGCTTACTCATCTCTACAGCAAGGCTACCAACTCTCCAGGCTGTTCATGCCTCTAATTACAGCCAGAGATACTTGAAAGCATAATGATTATTTTTTCCAAACATGGACTAAGCCTTTGTAACTTTTATTGCCAGGCTTATCACCACACTGGCATTGTTTCCCAACCACCTTTTAACTTAATCTCTCATTCCACTTACTCCTATTAATTACTTCAAATTTACATCTGACTTATGCTGTCCTTAGAGCCCTACTTGCTGCAGTTTAGATTATTTCACTGACATAAAAAGCTAAAATTCATAGCAATCAGCACCAAATATACAAATTGCTCTGTACCAGTGAACTGATTCAGAGTCATACAAGCTTCCTAAAGGGCAACATCACATAACCTGAGAAACTGAATAACAATTAATCACTCCATTGTGCAGCTGGAAAAGCCTTAGCTATATGGGCTATATCCTGCCAAGGATATAACAGCCAGCCAGCTTCCAAAGCTTCAGGGCAACTTCTACATGCCCAAACTGCCTGGAAACTGAGCTGAAGAAAGACATGTCTGGGCACACAGCAGAGAGCACCTATTACCTGCACTACAGCACAATTACTGAGGTGAGCACATACGTTGCCACTAACCCCCCATCTCAGTTTGCGCACTCCTGCTCACACACAGACACTTATGCAAAGATTTTATATATATATATATATATATATATATATATATATATATATATACATCTATGAATGAGAGAGAGACAGACAATGTAACCTAGGACTGAGGAAATTTTCCAGCTTTGAGTAGTCCACATTTTCCTTAAGGAAGAACAGAACAAAACAACAAAAAGGAAAAATAGTTGTACATGAATAATTTCTCTTGATAACAGCATATGAATTACTAAAACAGACTGTTTTCTAAATTTCTTATGTAAGGATCCATGTCAAAAATCACTTTGCATTCTTATTAAAAATAAGAAAACAGGATTCCAGCTGGTATTGCTTGTATATACCATGTTTTTTTAAGTTAAACAAGTGCTTTTGCCTGGGTCAGAGCTTCACCAGAACTAATTTATTCATAGCAGTATTAAAAATAGAAAATTATACATTACTTGTTTGGTTCGTCAGGTTTGGGTGCCATGCCCTTCACGGCTTCCATGCCAACTGAGAGGGAGGAAAGCCCTGAAAGAGCTTTGATAGGAAAAGAAAAAAATATATATATGCCAACATCCTGGCGTAAAAAAAAGAGGAGGAATGGAGTGGCTACTGAAATAGTGATCATTCAAACATCTACTGTGCTGCAGTAGGCTAAGTTATATGGGAAGATTACTATAGCTTAGAGCAAATGAGAGGTGGAAGGAGAGGGTTCAAAGAGACCCTCGATAATGGTCCTAGTAAAGCCTGCCGTAAATCCCAAAAAGGAATCTACTTTGTAAAAGTATGTAAAGAGGACCAAGTTGTTGCTTCCAGAGTACTTCTAATATCCACCCCTTTCTAAAAACCCATAGATGAAGCCAAGACCCTGGTAGAGCTTCACATGAGATTGCACTGAAAGAGGGGAATTCATGGGCAGGCAAGCTGAAATGGACAATAAATGAATCTTAATGGAGAAGAAAGGCTGGCTATAGGATAGTAACTCACATAAATACTGTAAAACCTGAGAAACACTAGCCACTGTAGGTGATGGTTGTTTTGTTGACATCATATAGAAAACCTTTCCAATTTGCTTACATACATTTTTCTAGTAGCAGGCTTTCTTGTCTGTACTAGTATTTGCTGTAAAGGTATCGGCTCCAGCATCAACATCCAGTGTTTCTTCAAATTCCATTTCTGAGATTTGTGTAAAGGAAAACCACTCAGAGGAGACATCAAATATCTCTGAATTCAGGTAATGCATTCTCCCCTCCTGCTGCAAAGCACTCTTATCACTACAGATGTCTCAGACTTTGCTTGAACAGCAGTGTCAAAGAGGATAAAATGGCTAGATCTCTGGGACAAGAAAGACAGACCAAACTACATAAACATAAAAAAGATGCTAGTGCGTACAAAGGCTCTACTCTCGTAGTTACTTACTACACTGCAACTGTCATGTGGTACATAAGCATGGGGGAACCAGATCTTACCCCTTTGCATACCAGCCATGGGATAAACCTTACTTGCACATTATCACTCTACAGCATTTTACATCCTGTTAAAGCAAATTTATGTGGTATACAAGCTAAGCAGGACCAAGACAGACCCTCATGAATGGAAAATGGATCAGGAGGTCTTCCAAGATTAGATCCCTCTGTGGGGAATTTCTCAGATAAAGCTTTTTGTCTCCTCTCTAAACAGTTGACTGGAAAAATTCGACTTCAGGCCTCCATGCAAGAAGGTCTGGAAGACAGACATCTTTTCATTGAAGAGGAATGCTGATGTACAGTTTTCCATCATTTCCAGGGTACTTTCTGAACATTGAGAGTGACACTCCAAATATCATTATGGAGACTCCTTTCTGTCCCAGGCAACAGCGGTTTTCCCTTATCTTGGAATTCCTGCTCAGAGACAAAAAGTCTATTTACACAAATTTAAAACTAAGGTGAAGTCACTCTCTCCCCCTCTCCACAAAGGGAATTTATCTGTCTAGCCATATAACATTGGGAGACTACTGTCAATTCTCGAAAGCCTGCATAGCCTTACTCTTCCCTGCGGCAAGTAAACTCTTAAGAGCTTGGTATCCAAACCTAAATTTAAGTCAGCTCAGCTCAAGCTGACTAATAGTTTGGGCATGTGGAAGGTACTCTGAAAATTTAGAAGCTGCCTAGCTGTTATTTAGAAGCTGCCTAGCTGTTATAACCTATGCAAGATATAACCCATACAGCTTAGACTACTGTAGCTGTGATCAGTGTGAATAACATCACATGTATGTACTATTAAAAATCAGATTAATTGTGCCAAAATATGTTATACAAATAGATCAAAACACATAGCAATAATTCTTCATACAAAAGTTATTTCATTTTAAGACTCCGTGGCATATGGGTTCTGTGTTTGCACAACCCACACTGGTAGCTTTACAAAACTAGTAATAGGGGATCGGCTAAGCCTCTCCAATCTGGAAAAGCCTAACTCTTGTCACAGGAATTGTTGCTTTTAGTGCCAAGTAGGAAGAACTAAGAAGGACCAGAAGCAAGAACTGCCTGAAACCAACTTGCTGCCAAAAAACGCCAACACAAATGATCAAAACTGACCAACAACACAAGTTTGGACACCAACAAATATATAAAAATAAAGGAGTAATGGGTGGATGCTGCCATTGAGGCAGTGTAAAATTGAACATCTACTGTTACAGGTAAGTAGGACTTGCACCACTGTACTCTATTTATTATTCACACTGCCTCAGTGGCATATGGATAGATTCTCAAAGCCTATCCCACCTGGGAGAAGGAAGGCTATGGATAAAGATAGGCTATGGATAAAGATAAGGATTCAGGAGCCTGGTAACTTGAGAAAAAATCCAGTTTGTAAAGGTATGAATACAGAACCTGGTTGCTTCTAGTAGAATGCTTCTACAATCCACACCCTTGCAGTATGCCACCAAAGTGGATACGGGTCTAGCTCTCAGTAGGGAATATTATGTATAGGTGGAAACTGGAATTTGATTTGCAACAATGAGGATGTATCTGGGGAGCCTAAAAGGAAAAATACAACAAAAGAGAGCAGATTTTTGAAGAAATTTAATGAAGATGTGAATTCAGTAGTATGACAACTGAGTTAGGCTAGAAATAAATTGTATTTCACAGAAATGTGCATTTAATAGAAAATGTTGATATACATCCAGTAACTGTTTCAGATCACATACCAGTAATAAGTAAAAAAAAAATGAGTCACTAGTGCTTCCCCACCTATCTGTTAAAAAGAGAAGAATTTAAGGAATGGGTAGTGGAAATTGTTGAGTTATATGGGAAGACAGATGTTTCTTCAGAAGATATAGCTAGAGAGTGGAATAAGTGAAAGCATACTTTAAAAAATAGAGTAGAAATAAAAGAAAAAAATTTTATTTATTTTTATTTATTTATTTTACATTTGTTAACCAGGATGGTCCGACTGGATACATGTCCTTTTTCAGCGGAGGCCCGGGGAGAAAAGCTCCAACAGAGTTACATTGATAATTAGGTACAGTAAATGAGCTGAAAGAACTTAACAAAAACATAGGCTATTTACATACAAGTACAAGACTGCCATTACTATTTCTGAGATTACTACAAATGTAACATTAATAACATATTAGCAAGGACGGTAGGCAGTATAATGACATAGAGTTAGACAGGATACATATTTCTTTATCACAGTATACAAAGTACTTATCATCTTAGCTAGTTGTTTATGTTTGAGTTAATGGCACAGAGCTAGTCTGGGTTTGAGCAAGGACATAGCCAGTGTGACTTGAAGTGGAGTTTTAGACTATTTTTGAATTGACTTAGAGAAGTTGCAAGCGTGATGTTATTTGGGAGAGAGTTCCATATTTTACCAGTGGTGTTGGCAAATAGCACGTCACCACCTAGGTTGAGAGATTTAGTTGTTTGGACAAGGAGTCTCTTTGCTGAGTGAAGGCAGCTTAGATTGGAGTAGGGAGTCATTAAGTTTTTTAGTGCTGGGGTATTCTCAGGTTGTTTAAGGATTATGAAGGCCTCTATGAGTTGGGACTGGTGAAGAAGGTGTGGGAATTCTATCCATCCAAGCTTTTTCAGGTTAGTACAGTGGTGTGTTCTGTAGGGTAGGCCTATAACGAACCTGGCAATGTGATTATAGCAGGATGAGAGCTTGACCAGATCAGATTTGTTAAGGAGAGTGAGGACAGGAGAGGCATATAGTAGGGTAGAGAGAAGGTGTGAACGGGCTGTGGCTGCCCTGGCATTCGGGGTAAGGAAGGCTTTAATTCTATATAGGGTCCCAAGTTTCTTGTTGACTGACTTAATGGCTTGGTTGATATGTATATCAAATCTGAGTTTGTCAATGTTTACTCCTAATAGCTTTGTATAGGTGTCTGGGGAGATGATGGTCCCATTATTGGATTTTATAGTGAAGTTTTCAGTTGGAGATCTATTGGTTGGGTAGAAGAGAAGTAACTTGGTTTTGTTTGGATTTAAGATCAGGAGATGGTTGGCAAGCCAGTTTTCGACTTTGGTGAAGCTATGTTGGGTGGTAGTTAGTAGATTTGCAAGAGAGGCATTGGAACATATTATAGTCGAGTCATCTGCATATTGAATGCAGGTGGCTTCAGGGATGACTGTTTGGATGTCGTTTATGAAGACTGAAAAGAGGAGAGGTCCTAATATGGAACCTTGAGGAACTCCTATGGTATTTGGTAGTAGGCAGGAGAGCTTGTTTTGCCACATTACTGCTTGTTGTCTCCCAGTGAGGTAAGCTTGAAACCAGTCAAGGGCTGGAGTATCTAGATACAGGGTTTTTAAAGTATATAGAAGTAACTGATGGTTTACCATATCGAAGGCTTTCGATAGGTCCAGGAAGAGAGCGGAGGATATTTTTTTATTATTCTGGTTAAGATTAATGTTTTCAGTAAAAGAGAGGAGGGCAGTGGTTGTACTATGATGGGGTCTGAATCCATGTTGAGAGTCTGTGAGTAGTTTATTTTGGGTTAGATAGAGCATTAGTTGGTTGTGCATGCACTTTTCCATAATTTTGGCAAGTGGTGATAGTATGGCTATAGGTCTATAGTTGGATAGTTCTGTGGATGAACCTCCTTTGTGGAGTGGAATAACATAGGATATTTTCCAAATTGAGGGGATTGAGGCCTCGGTTATGGTTCTGTTAATTAGGATTGAGATAGGGTAGGCTACGACATCTGCAGCAATTTGCAGGTATTCAGCCTGCAGAAGATCGGCTGAAAGGTGGTTGGCTTCAGTTTTTTCAAAAGGGATCTGATAAAGGATGTGGACACTGGCTGGAAGTTAAAAGAGAGTGGTGAGTCGGGTATAGTGTTTATAGAAGTGTGGGGAGGAGAAAGTTGGTTAGCTAATGACTGGATGGTTTCTGTGAAGAAAGTATTGAATGAATTGGCTATATCTTCTTGGCTCTTGTCAGATAATGTTCCTGGGGTCGGAGTAGTGGATTTGCCTGGTTGGAGAAGTTTATTTATGCCTGCCCAGTACTTTTGAGGGTTATTCTGATGTTTATGTTGCAGATTGTAGAAGTAATTTTTCTTATCTAGTATGATGGCTTTTTTAGTCTCATTTCTAAGTTGTTGGAATTTGATACGATCTAGGGGTAGTTTGGTAGTCGCCATTTATCCCACGCTTTGTCTCTAGTTGTTATTTTGGTTTTGGTGTCTGTTGTTAGCCAGGGTGCTAGTTGAGTTTTAATTCTTATTGAGCGTTTAGGGGCATGCAAGTCAAGTATAGTAAGGAATGAATTGTTAAATGATGACACTGCCTCATCAAGGGGAAGGAACTTTAGTTTTGTCCAGTTACGTGATTTGAGTTCAAGTTGAAATTTAGTTGGGTCAAAGTTTTTCTTGGATCTGATAGACCTATAAATAGGTAAGCTTGTACAATTAATTTTGTCTTTCATGATGTATGTGAGCAGGTGATCACTAAGATCATTAGGGAGAGTTCCAGACATATAGTTCTGGGGATGACTATTGGTGAGTATCCAGTCTAGTATACTCTCTTTTTGGTTATTGTTACCTGTACGTGTGGTAGATGATATTATCTGAGAGAATCCATGTAGGTTAACAGGGATGGGGTTGGACTGTGCTGTGCATTGGTTCCAGTCAATATTAACATCACCCAGGACAATGGTTTCTTGAGGGTAGTTGTTGGCTATCCAATGTAGAATGACCTCTAGTGTTTCTACATTGTTCTCAGGGGGAATATAGGTGACAATTAGGTTAATGCCCTTATGATTATTTAGTAGAATTTTTAGAGCTAGTATTTCAGCGTTAGAGACCTGGGGTGGTTGTATAGGGTTAGTTAAGATGTTAAGTGTGCTATTACATAAGACGGCTATTCCACCTCCTCTTTTCTTTACTCTATCTGCCCTAAGTATATTGTAACCAGGAGGCAGGATCTCATTGTCTTTGGTTGATGGCCGGAGCCATGTTTCAGATAGACACATTATGTTGGGGAGGTATGTGGCTAGTACAGCATGCAGGCTATGTATCTTATTGTTTAGGCTTCTAATGTTTAAGTGGCATATTAGGAGGGAGTTGACCAGTCGGTGGGAGAGTGGTGGGCTGGTAGGATTTTGAGTTAAGGTTGGGCCTGGATTAGGATGGATGTCCCCATCTTTGGTTATGTTTTTCTTAGATACGCTAGTAGTCTAATAACTTTGAATAGTAGTTTTAGTTCATATTTGGATTTTGGTGTTGATTGGAGTGGGTTTTTAGAAGCAAGTGGTTGGAATTTATAATTTTTGGGGTAGTGTAGTAGTGGGCAAGTTCCGCAGTCAGTGGAGGTAGGGGGGTCTTGGTTTGGCATTTTGGATAAGAGAAACCTATGAATGTGAGATTTTCATAGCTAGTAAGAAAGTATGGCAGAATTAAGAGTGGTAAGATAAGAGGAAGGAGTTTATAATTATTTATAGACATGTTATATGTCATCAATGGGTGGGGTCAATGTGCTTCAAAGGAAGGTTTGGTTCCTTATGGTTATATGGTTAAGAAGTAACAATGATTAATTACAGGGACTGACAAAGGTTAAAGTATTGCTGAATAAGGGGAATCTCACACAACAGGCATGACTGCACAGTGCTAAAGAGAACATAAGGGAGTACCTGGATAATATCCATGAATTTAAAGACTGCTGTTAAACAACTGTTTTTTGATTACTCCAGAGCAGAAAAAAAACTTTTAGCATGATGACTCAGGCAACAGAAAGCAGATAGCTTTTTTTGCCAAGCTTAGGCAGCCTAAAAAAAAGGAACATAAGATCCTGTAGAAGTAGTATTAATATTTTGGAAAGTTTATGAAAATCTGTATAGAGCAGAAAAATGTAGAAAGAAAGAAAAAGTTCAAAACTGAAATATTTATGGAAGAATTAAATATGTCAAGATTACAGATAGATGAGGCTCAATTATTAGCTGTTAGGACATGGGTGATGAGATAAAAATGATGATGTATACAGGAAAGTCTTAAGGAATAGATGGTATTTCTGTGGAAGTTTGGAAGCTAGGAGGGAAGAAATTGAGAAACATCTGGAAGGTTTTGTTTAACAATATTTTAAAAGGAAGAGAAACACCAACATACTGGAAGAAAGCTGTGGTGGCCGTAATACCTAAAGATGGTAAAAACCTGTAAGATCCACCTTCATAAAGGCCCATTTTGATTGTAAACCATGATTATAAAGTGAAACAACCCATGATTATAAAGTGAAACAACCCAGTGTGTAAAGTGCCCAAAAATAAACTCGTAACACCAGGACACTTGAAATGAAGCAAAACACAATCCAGGAACTTCCAACAACAAATAATTTGATTTATTCAACACAAAATACTAAGCGCTTTCATCATGTCAAGCATGACTTCCTCAGAACAGTTTAAAATACGTACTTCCTCTGTTTAAATAGCATAACCCACCAATCAAATGACATCATTCATTAAAAGACAAATATACTAAAATGACATATTGAGAAAACTATCAAATACGTGTGTTATAATTTCTCTGCACACTTTTTTAAAAATGGCATTATACTAAACATTTAATTCAACCCAGGACCAAAATTTGCATTAGTTCTAATTTGTCACATTATTTCCTTCATCTCGTTTGTTTTTCCAATTACTTCCCTGAGATCTTGACCCACAACTTCACAAATTCCACAAAGGAAGCTGGTACAATGTGGACTTGTTTTTAAATGTCGACTAAAGGCATTGTTATCATCACCCTTCCTTATTGCGTATAAATGTTCGTAGATACGTCTACAAAATACCTTTTCTGTCTTTCCTATATAAAAGTACTTACACCCCTGACACGAGGCTAACCTAACTCCACAACGGGATCAGTTAAAACATATTTACAATATTCACAAGCCCCACATTTACCCGTTCCTTTACTAGCTATTCTAGGAATAGTTGAATAGTAGGATGCTCCAACAAAAATTTCAAATTCAAGTCTGTTTTGTAAACAAAGTGAGGCTCACCACCCAAAACTTCCAAAGAGACCTTCATTACCTTTAAAAACTACCCAGTTCTTCTTCATAATTCCTTAATCCTTCCTGAAGTTTCACCATGTCAATACCATGGACCGTTGAAATTGGTCCTTGCCTTCTCTATTTGGGACATTCCCAGAAACCTGTTCCATACCCAGTAGTGGGACGTATCTAGATCCCCAAGATTCCATAACCTGAGCACAGGTACCATAAACCAAATTATTAGGGTACCCACTATCTATAAAAAAAGTTATTTCCTTCTCGGAACACATTCAAGCCAACCTCACCATTTGGCCTTTTACAATATTCCTTTTTACATACATAGGATGACAAATTTGGCCTTTTACAATATTCCTTTTTACATATATAGGATGACAGCTGTTGAACTCTAAATAATCCTTGGAAAAAGTCTGTTTTCTAAAAATTTTGGATGTGAATTTCCCATTAATTATATCCTTTGTCAATGTCACATCCAAATAATTAATGGAATATTCATCAAAAGTACTAGTGAACTTAAAAAAGTCACATATACTGTTTAAGTAACCCATGAATTCATTGTGTTTACCTTTGGTCTTCCATAAGATAAACACGTCATCCAAAAATCGATAATATAAAGTCCATTGATCTACATAGCAACTAGAAAACACATGTCCCTTCTCCCACATGTACATGACCAAGTTGACAAATAAGGGGGCACAAATAAGGGGGCGCAACTACTCCCCATTGCCACCCCCTTAATTTGCCTATAATTCTCCCCTTCAAATATAAAGTAGTTGTTACTCAATATAGTTTCCATCAAGAACAATAACATTTATCATGGTGTTGTTTAAGGTTGTCAGCTCCCTCAAGGCAAGATAAAAATATTCAAGCCCTTCCTGATGAGGTATGGAGGTAAATAAATATACCACATCTACTGTGGAAAAACTCACCTCAACACAAAAAAACTGTTTAATCCTCGAGAGAAAATCCCAAGAATCTGAAATGAAATGTTCTATTGGTCTAAGTGTTGACCTCACTATTCTGTCCACAAAACCTCCCAACGAATATGTGGAACTATTTTGAGAAGTAATTATCAACCGGTATAGGGGATCCAATATATTTTTGTGGGTATTTGGAATCCCAAACATAGCTGGTACTGTGGGGTAATCATTCCTCAAAAACTCAAAAGTTGTCTCATTAATAACCCCCTGAAACAAAGAATCTTCCAATAACATTTGGATTTTCCTGTGGGCTATATTGGTCTCATTCCTAGAGACCAATTCATATTTACCTTCTTGTAACATGGTGCAAATACAATTAACATAATCGATTTTTTTCCACTATCACCATACCCCCACCTTTATCCGGTTTCATGAATTTCAAGTTGGGGTTTCCCCTAAACTGGTTTAGTAAGGTGTTTTCCTCCTTGGTCAAATTATGTCTTGCCTTGTTTTTTGCATACTATCATATGTCTCTTGGGAGCAAAGCTGGTCATATGTAGCTATAGTTGGGTGCATAGATGGATTAAAGCAACTCTTCCTTTTCAATCACCTGTGGCACTACCTTCATTAACACAGTCGTTAAATAAAAAATTAGTTTTCTTGTATATAATTTAAGTTCTGTGATTGTCTCAACCACATCCAGTTTTCTAGAGGGAACAAATTTCATTCCTTTTTTGAAAAGGGAAAATACATTTTTATCCACTTCAATATTAGCATAATTAAAAATATTAAAAGCCTGATGGTTCAACAACACCCCATTAAAGGAGCAAATAATGTCATTAGAAATTAACGGGAGCTGTCATTCCGCCACTGACGGAACTTGTTCGGACGTATCCTCGCCCTTGCTCCCCCCTGTGGTTCTAAAAAAGCTCCATTGTTCCGACAGTTGTTATTTTTATTTCGTAACCTCTCTGACTTCCTTAATACAGGGTATTCTTCCTCATACCCAGGGTAAGGTATATATTCCCTATGTCCCTCTTCATTAGAACCACTCGTAACATCCCCTTCTGAGTTAATTTCAACTTTCTTATTCAAATAAGATTTGGGCAAGGGATAAGCTGTTTTATTTTTGTATTCTACCTCATCCCTTTTCAACTTTTTTTGTTTCCTCTTTTTATTTATTTCAACCAACTGTTCGATTTTAACAAACATTTCATCATACTTATTCTCATATTTGTGAAATTGTAAGCCTTGCACAAGTTTCATTTAACCCATCAATTTCCAACATCAATTCTTTGATTTCCAACATCAATTCTTTGATCTTGTTGTTAACTCTAATTACAAATTCCATCAATTCACACACGAATTCCATCAATTCACACCCGTGTCTATCAATTCAGTACATTCAGCCTGTCCTTCTAAAATACCGTTCGGAAAATGAAATATTCTCAGTCCTTTAGGCACCCTACAGTTTTTTTTACACTTGTTCAGGTATGTATTGTCACATTGAAGATTACGCACCTTCACTAGTTTGGACTTGAGTTCATAAAGTTTCTAGTCAAGACTAAAATCAGTATCTTTTTTAACACTTGAAAAGGACACTTTACTGTTAATCCATTCTTTCAAATGAAAGTTCTGCTGTCCAGAAGGATTAGAAACTGATTTCTGACCACACAGGATAGATTCCAACGTATTAGCAACTGTTACTCCACTTGCGGGGTTCGCTAGTGGGCACGTTGATATAGGTCGAACATCACTAATGTGATTCACCTCGACAATCAGCTGTTCACTAGGCCCTGGTTTATGTAGTTTTTCTACTGTTTGCTGAAGTAAAGCAACTTTGTTGGTTAATGCCAAAACCAACTGTAAAATGTTAGTATTATTCGAAGACAGAACATCATTTTGAGACTCACCTAAATTCGTCTCCTCTTCACCGAAAAACAACGGTATTCCTAGATCACTCATAGCAACATTTTGTAACAAAAGTGTTCACTGGAAGGAAATCCACATGAATGTCGCCAAATACGACCACACTAGAAAAAACACTCCGAAACAACCCAGTGTATAAAGTGCCCAAAAATAAACTCGTAACACCAGGACGCTTGGACGCTTGTAATGAAGCAAAACACAATCCAGAAACTTCCAACAACAAATAATTTGATTTATTCAATACAGAATACAGTTAAGTGCTTTCAAGCATGACTTCCTCAGAACAGTTTAAAATATGTACTTCCTCTGTTTAAATAGCATAACCCACCAGTCAAATGACATCATTCATTAAAAGACAAATATTAAAAAATACTAAAATGACATATCTAGAAAACTATTAAATATATATGTTTTAATATTTGTCTTTTAATGAATGATGTCATTTGATTGGTGGGTTATGCTATTTAAACAGAGGAAGTACGTATTTTAAACTGTTCTGAGGAAGTCATGTTTGACATAATGAAAGCGCTTAACTGTATTCTGTGTTGAATAAATCAAATTATTTGTTGCTGGATTGTGTTTTACTTCATTACAACAAGTGCCCTGGTGTTACATGATTATAAAGTGTTTATATCTGTAATGGATTATAAAGTGTTTATATCTGTAATGGCTAAAAGAATGACAAAGGTATTGTCACAATTAATAGAGGTGAATTAAAGTGGCTTTGAGGAGGGCTGGCAAATATTTGACACTAATAGAAAAATGATGATACACAGGGAAGCAGAATGTAAGAAAGTGCCACTATTGTTGGTGGGTCTTGGTGCAGAGAAAGCACTGAAAAGAGCAAGCTGGGATTTTTATGAATAGGGAATGAAAGCATTTGACTTTCCCTGACACAATATGGATAGTTAGGTGGATATATGGGGGATGGATAGTTAGGTGGATATATGGGGGATCGGATGTGAATATCAAAGTGGGGGAGGTGGGTCTCTGATAATTTCTGTCTGAACAGAGGAACCAGGTAGGGGTTTGTTATTTACATTAGATTTAGAACCACTTGCAAAGAAAATAAGAGATTCAAAAACTGAAGGACATAATTGGTATAATAGTGAAGAGAAGTTGGCTTTATTTGCAGATATTATTTTGTACCTGATAAAACCAGAAAAGAACATTTTAGTGTCGTGGGACATTCTGAGACAGTTTAAAGTATTTTCTGGATATAAAATTAATGAAGACAAAAGAAAGTCTATAACTGAAAACTAATATTCACACACAAATTGGTTCAGCAATGCCCATAATTATGCAGACATGATAAAATGAAGTACTTAGACATATGGGTTAAAAGGATTCTGTTATGGCAGCTAAGGATAATACAAAATTGAGGAAATGGAATTGGAAACTCTTCTTTATGAATATGGAGAGCAAAATACAAGCAGTGAAAATGTTTTTAGTCCCTTTAGTTTCATACAGAGGTCAGTCTTTTATCAACCAGAGAATATGTGGATAACAATTAGGAAACAGTTGAAGGAATTTATCGGGGGGGGGGTGACAAGAGTCAAGTGGGATAAGTTGATCCTTCCAACAGAACAAGGTAGATTGGGATAACCTGATCTGAAGGGATATTTTAGAGCTACGTAGAAGGATATTTTAGAGCTACGTAGATAAGGCTCCTATACATAGCACAGGCAGAAAACTATAATTCAAAGGAGGAAGGGATGATGATGACATAGGAGTGAAGCTCAAGAAATAGGGACAGAGTGGGGATTTTGCATGAAAATCCTTAAGAAAAATAACAATAACCATACAGAAGGTTATATTCATAAAGTAGCCAAAAGTATTCTAAGATCTAAGCCAACAAAGGAATGAAGAAAGGAGATTCTGCTGATAGGGAATTACTACAATTAGGGGTACAGCGAATAGGCAAGAGCAGGAAGGACATTACTGGAGAAAACTGGAAAAGGAATTAAGAAATTAGGATCAAATAATTACAGAAGGAAAGGTAATAGAATGGGAAGAGGCCAAGAATAGATTTAGATTGCAGGATAGGGACTGCCTTCCCAACTGGAGTATAGGCAAAGAAAAAGGGATAGGGGATCCTAAGTGAAAGATGCACTGGTAGAGTTTTATTTGAATCTAGAACTGAAGCTGCTGTTAAAAAGGGATAATTAGCATGACATACAAAATATTTCATGACAACTATAGGAATCAATCAGAGGAGGTTAAAAAAGATTTGGAAGAGACACTGAAAAATCAATTCACAAAAAAATCAATTCACAAAGAAACAATGGGATGACTGGCTCCCAAATATGCAGCAAAGTCTAGGAGATTAAGGATTTTTTTGCTTGGAAGTGTTTGCATAAGAATTTATAAACCCCAAGAAGACTCCAAAGAATTTTTTTCACAGGCAGATTGCAAATGTTGGAGGTGTGATGGGAAATAGACATAATTGAGAATATACTTTTTTTTTTGGAAGGGTAATATTGGCAGGTTTAAATATTCCCCTACAGACTATTCAGTCAGAAACAGTAGGTGAGAAAATTGGTGTAAATAATGATTTTTTGTGCTAGAAGGATTTCCTAAGTTTCATCATGGTGGCTGTCAAAAAAGCAGTTACTAGAAAACAGAAATCAAAGTCTAAACCAACTGTATATAAAGTAGTGGATACCGTAACAGAGATAAAAGAACTGGAATTGGGATCTTTAGAGAAGGGTAAGAGGAAATTATATAGAAAAATTGGAATTGTGAGGATCTATACATGCAGAATAATATTTTGGAGGAGAAATGAGGTTTAAGGGAATGGCAGGAATTGAGTGAATTATGTAATATTAGATTAACAATTATTGTTTACAAGATTACATGTGATGTATAATGTCTGTAACTAAGAATATGTCAATGTTTTTTCATTTATATAAATGTATCATTTTCTATTTCATAAGTGATAATTCAATAAAGACGATTTTTAAAAAGAGAGGATAAGGCTCTGGTATAATATGCCCTAACTGTGCCCAGAAGAGATTTAACATGATGGGAATAACAAAATAGCAATAGCAGAGAATAACCAATAAACAATCATTTGCTTAGAGACAACCTGACTTGCCAGAGATTTGGAGAGATTCTGCTTAAATCCAAAGCATCCACTGCAAAAATGAAAACAAGTACTTTTTTGAGTTTCCTTTGCACTTTGCTGACTGTATTTTATCATTTTGCTGATTATTACTGTATTTTCTGCACTTTAGAAGAAAAAAGCTGTTCTGCTGCTTTAAGTAGCTAGCACACAGCATAGACTAGATTCAGATCTGCTGAATCTACTTGAGCACTATTTCAGCCATCTTACATTAGGAGTGCACTATTTCAGCCATCTTACATTAGGAGTGCACTATTTCAGCCATCTTACATTAGGCGTGCCCTGTCTGCACCCTTGTGGCAGATGTGTGTAGTATGATTCTCAGCTGAGTCAGAGATTACTGGAGGAAAGCTCACTGCTTTCCCATAGGTACTATAGCTTCAGTGCTTATTCTACTTTGTATTTAAGTCTTGTGTTTGCACATATCTGAGCATGTCACAACGAGGTTTAGCAATGCTCTGTACAGACACAAACGGCTTCAAAGACAATTTTTCACTAGACATCTGTTAGTGGAACCCTCCCAAGCTTCCTTGCTGCACTGCAGGCTCAGTTGCATACTGAGAAGTGTTGCCATAACTTTTTTCACCCATAGCCTTCAACAGAATAAGCCCCTTTGTTAATACTACAGCAAAAGCTGGTCAAACTAGCCCACTCCCCAATAACAGTTATGGTAACAACCTACCATAATGGACGGTCAGTTTCCAACCATCTATCCAGCCAGGCTGATTGACATGGGTATCCAGAAGCAATATAGTAATTGCTACATGTATACTGACAATCACTTACTCCTAAAACAAACAAATACAATATGTAGAGATGTAATTACACTATGAATTTGGAATCAATTCTCTAACATGATAACAAACCAGACATCAAACAGGTTGTCAGCACACATACACACATCACCTCCCACACAAAACAAGGTCACAACACATAAACACACATATGCTGAGGTACTCAACAGAAGCCTACCAAAAGATCAGAGACCTCCATAGTGCAAACCGCTTGCACACATTGCAAACCAAATAGAATCCCACATAATAACATTCACACCAGTGTCTCAGCAAATAAGGCCTTAAGGCAAAACACCTCAAAGCCAAATGTCCTGGTCATAGGCAACTCCAAAGTGAGAAACACAGATGTCCCACTCACCAGGCTGGACAAGGAGAAGGTCACAGTCAGCTGTCTGCCAGGTGCCAGGATCCATCAGATCATGCATGCACTCAACAAGTACTGTTATGACTCTGTCACAGTGCATCTTGGGGCTAATGATTTGAGACGTACCTCTCTGGACTATATGAAGACAGAACTTTCGGACTGTGTCCCAGGCATGTATGTCCCTAGCCCTAAGTAGCATTCATTCTACTTTTACCCAGGATGATGCCAAAATAGGGGAAAAAAATGAGTGACTTCAACAATTAGCTTAGCTTCTGGTGTCAATCCGGTTATCCACTATCTGTCAGCCTGAGAAGACATGGGTAACAGAGCATACTGCTTTGCCAGAGATGGTCTTCACCTGTCTCCTCTAGGCTTTCGGTTACTGGCAAAGGCGCTTGCCTCCCCCAAAGTGTCTTTTTTAGGCAATGTCAAAACAACAAAATGCTAGATGTAAAAAAAAAAAATCCGCTCAAGACAAACTCAAGGCTATGCTGCTTAATGCTAGTAGCTTAAACAGGAAACTGAACACCCTGGAAGCACTCTTCACCTTGGAAGATGCTGATATCTGTGCAGTCACTGAGACGTGGTTCAAGGCCACAGACAGCACCCTGGCCATGCAAGGTTACAAGGCCTTCCACACATTCAATCCTAAACTTAGTGTGAAAGAACTAAAGGTAGAGGTGCATCCATCTTCATTAAAGTCAAGTACACCATGAAACTGGTTAAACAATAAAACTCTCTTGAGCTACACCAAGTCCAACTAACTACAGGTAAGACACCTTACCACATCATAGCTAGCTACAGGTCCCCCCCCCATCATGAACTAAGAGAAGCACACCCGCCTACCTGGACTTGCTAGAGTCATTGACTATACAACCAAACACTTTGTTCATGGGAGATTTCAACTATCCTTCCATTGACTGGGTGACATACAAGGACACAAACATGTTCTCCCTGAGGGTCCTGGCATTTGTCAATACAAATGCCATGGAAAAGTTAGTCTGCACCCCCACAAGAGGCTCAAGTGTCCTGCACTTGGTACTCACCAACATGGGGGAGTCGCTGCAGTACCCCCTGTGTGTTGCCCTCCCTGGTATAGTCAGTCCATAAATTTTTCTCATTTGAAGTAATGATCAGACCTGACACCCCCAGAGAAGCAAAAAAAAAAAACTGAAAATTTTCTCCAAATCAACTACAGCAAAGTGATGGTATAAAAAGGTTCAAACCCCCTGCTAACAAACCAGCAATGACTGATATGCAGAAGACTAACAAATGATCTGTACAACCATGTAAACAACTGTATAGACTTGGCTGTACCCGACTTGAATCAAAACGAGGTCCGCCCAAAAAAAACAAGCCACCCTAGTGGACCGCAAGTATAAATATGTTGCATAACAAAAGGCTGGTCTGAACAATACAGAGTGCAGGAAAACTGATATCTAAGAACAAGAGGGAAAGTACAGTTGTGTACACCTACCATAAATATAGATGTTCGAGTGTCTTCACTGTTGCAGTCATAACTGTAGGGTGTTCCTGCCGGCAGGCAGCCCGAGGTCGGCCAGAATTCCAAAGTCTGGGTCCGGCATCGGCTGTACCAGCAAGTACCCTGACGTCAGAATGCAGAGGTATAAAGCTGACAGCCGACGCCATCTTCTCCAGCCTTTCTTGCCCCAGATGTCAGAAGTCCCCCAAAGTAACCAAAAGATGTCCAAAAAGGAAACACAAATACACCACAAAAGAAGAGGAAGATAGAACAAGCAAAAAAAAAAAAAGAAGGGATTGATGGGAGGGAAACACCGACTGCAAAAGTGAAGACACTCGAACATCTATATTTATGGTAGGTGTACACAACTGTACTATGTTCTTCATGTTTCACTGTTGCAGTCATAACTGTAGGGTGGAATCCCAAAGCTGTGATGAGGGAGGAGGTTATGCAGAAGAAGGGGCAGCCAGAAGACCCTGCAAGACAGCAGAGGCAAAACCTGCCCTAGACTTAGAATACAAAGGGAGATTATAGTGCTTAGAGAAAGTATGCACTGAACTCCAAGTGGCAGCTTCCAAAATGTCCTTGGTAGGAACTCCTCTGAGAAAAGCTGCTGAAGTGGCAGCTGCTCTAGTAGAATGACTTCTAACAGTACCTGGAATCTGCTTCCCAAAGTGAGAGTAACAAAACCTTATCCCATGAGCAATCCATTTGGAAATAGTTTGTTTAGAAATAGCCTTGCTTAGAGAACTGGAGGCATAAGAGATAAGCAACTGATCAGATTTTCTGAAATCTTTATTTCTGTCCAGGTAAAACCGTAGTTGTCTGTGTCGTCAATGAATGTAAAATCCTTTCCCCTTTGTTTTGAGGATTTGGAAAGAAAGTAGGAAGGTGAATAGTCTGATTTAAAGCCACTTTAGAAATCACCTTAGGCATAAATGTAGGATTGGTCCTTAAGGCAACTCTGTCTTGGTGGAAAATAAGGTAAGGTTCCACAGCCATGAGAGCTTGCAACTCTGACACCCTTCTAGCAGAAGTCAATGCTAATAAAATAGCTGTTTTCCAGGATAAGAACTTGATATCCGAAGCAGCAGCAGGCTCAAAGGAAGGTAAGGTAAGCTTCTCCAAAACATAATTAAGATCCCAAGCAGGAACAGGAGGAGTTCTGGGAGGTCTTAAATTCTTAGCCTCTCTCAAGAATTGTCTCATCAGCTGATGAGAGAATATGGGGGGATCAGTGTTGTAATGAGCCGAGATAGCAGAAACATGGATTTTAATGGAAGAAAAGGAGAGGCCTTTAAGCAAAAGGTCTGAGAGGTAAAGTAAAATGGAAGAAATGTCAGGCAAAAGAGGATCAGAACCTCGATCCCGCATCCAAATACAAAATCTTTTCCATTTAGAAGCATAAGATTTTCTAGTGCTAGGGCGCCTAGCTTCTAAGAGAACATCCAAAACTTGTTTGGGAAAAGCAAAAGGAATCAAAGGCCCAAAAGCCAAGCTGCCAGGCAAAGAGTCTTGATTTGAGAGTGTAGCATCTGACCCTGATGCTGGGACAGAAGAGAAGAAAACAGAGGCAGAATCCATGGAGGTTCCAAGAACAGGTGTCTTAAAGTTGGATACCAAAACTGCCAAGGCCAATTTGGAGCTATCAAAATGATAATCTTGGGTTTGTCCTGTTTTATTTTCAGTAACACCCAAGGCAGAAGAGGAAGAGGAGGGAAGGCATATCCCGAAAGATTCCTCCAGCTGAAAGACAGGGCATCCACTTTCCAAGCTGTTTTGTGGAAGGACCTGGTGCAAAAGAGAGGCAGCTGATGATTGAGATGGGATGCAAACAGATCTATCTGAGGACAACCCCAAACTGCCGTAATCCTGCTGAATAAGTTGGGGTCCAGCATCCATTCGTGAGGATCCAAAAGATTTCTGCTTAGGCTGTCTGCTAAGAGATTCTGTTTTCCTGGAATGAATTGTGCTTGAAGATGCAGATTTAGATTTAGAGCTGTGTCCCATAAACTCATGACTAGTCTGCAAAGGGGGTATGAGTGAGAGCCCCCCTGCTTGTTTATATACCACATGACTGTGGTATTGTCTGTGCGAATCAGAAGATGACCTGGTTGCAAAAGATTCTGGAAGGCTAGAAGAGCATTCTGGACTGCCAACATTTCCTTCAAGTTGATGTGCCAGGTAAGATGCTTCTTTGTCCAATAGCCCTGCTGGCAATTGTTTAGGTAATGAGCTCCCCAAGCATAATCCGAGGCGTCTGTGGTTATAATCTGAGCAGGATGAGGTAGACAAAAGGGATTTCCTTCGTTTGAAGCACAAGCCCTGGACCACCACAGGAACTCCTTTTGGAGGCAGGGAATCAGAGGTATCATTGTTTACAGGCTGTGGGAATGCTGAGACCATACACTCTTTAGGTACCATTGAAGTTTTTTCATATGAAGCCTTGCATTTGGGATCAACAGGATGCAAGAAGCCATGTAGCCCAATGTCTGCAGGAATTTCCTTGCAGTGAGCTGAGTTAAAGTAGCCAAGGTCTTGAAAATTGATGCCAGCTGTACTTGCTTTTCTGGAGTAAGGAAGGCCCTTTGTAAGCTTGTGTTTAGAAGAGCTCCCAAAACGATCATTTGTTGAGAGGGGACCAAATGTGACTTTTTTGTGTTCACTGAAAATCCCAGTAGTAGGAGAAGACGCTGAACAAACTGCAGATGTTGACGTAAAAGATCCTTGCTGTCCGCCTGAATAAGGCAGTCATCCAGATAGGGGTAAATTTGAATCCCTTGGAGTCTGCAATAAGCTACTACTGGAGCCAGACTCTTGGTAAAGACTCAGGGCAGTAGATAAGCCAAAGGGCAGTACAGAGAATTGAAAGTGTCTCGAACCTGCCTTGAATCTGAGGTATTTTCTGCATTCCTGTCTGATGGGAATGTGTAAATAGGCTTCCTTCAAGTCCAATGTCACCATCCAAGCATCCTGGGAGAGCATGGGAAGAAGTTGTTGCAGAGTAAGCATCTTGAATTTTGGAATCTCCAGAAAGGTATTTAATACTGAGAGGTCCAGAATAGGTCTCCATGAGTTTTGTTTCCTTGGGACCAGAAATAGTCTTGAGTAAAAACCTTTTCCCATCTCTGGAAGTGGAACAGGTTCTATGGCTCTCATGGCCAATAAAGCGTCCACTTGATTTAAGGCCTCTGACCATTGATGTTTTGGCAGATCCGGCCAACCCGAAGACCTTGGCAGAGTATGAAAGTGGAATTTGTAGCCTCTTAAAATCACGTCTAAAACCCATTTGTCCTGGGTAATATGAGTCCAATTTTGGTAGAAAAGAGAAAGTTTTCCTCCGAGAGGGGCTTCCAGGCAAGGAGGACCTGTAGCCCAACGGAGAGAGTCATTGGATCTGCTTCTTTTGTGATTGAAGTCTGTCTTCTCCCCTTCTAGGTGAAGAAGCAGTCCATTGTCTGGACCTGTAAGAGGCCTGAGCCTGCGCCCGACCTCTGGGGCGTCTATATCTTCCCCTTTGAGGCCTGTCAGACGTGGGAAAGGACCAATTTTTGGAGGGCCAATTTCTAGAAAATCTAGGAGGCTGAACTTGTAAAAAATCTTTAACAGTCTGCATAGATTTTGCTTTTTCTTCCATCTTTTTAATAACCTCCTCAGCCTTGGATCCAAATAAAACATCATGCTGAACAGGGGCATCTAACAGTTTAGCCTTAACCTGCTCAGGTAAATTCTGCTCACGAAGCCAAGCATGTCTCCTGATAACAGTACCAGAGGCTGCGGCCCTGCAAGAAGCTTCCAAGGCATCAAAACCACAATGTAAACTATGTTTGCTAACTTGTTCAGTTGCATGCAATACATCCTGTAATTCCTTGTCCTCTGCACATGCAGGAAAGGTAGAGAGCCTTTGCTTTAAAACAAACAAAAGAAATTGCTGATACTTGAACATGTGAAACTGGCAATTTAAAGCTCTAATAGAAAGAGTAGCAGAAGTGTAAACCTTTTTTCCCCACCTGTCCAAGGCACGAGAATCCTTTTCAGAAGGAATAGGATTTTTAGATGAAGCAGCCTTAGCAGCCCTAGAACCCTGAGAAATGGTTTCAGGATCAGCAGAAGGGTTCTTAAATAAGAATTGATGGGAGTCAGGGACTCTGTAAAATCTATCAGGCTTAGAAGGAGCAGGTGGGCAAGGAATCAGGATTCAGGTTAGCTTCAGAAAAAGCATCATCCACAATATCAAGTACAGAAGGAATAGCCAAAGGTCTGTGTTGAGGGAGAAGGAGAAATTCCCTAAGTCTCTTCTTGGAAGCAGAATAATCCTGACCTTCCCAATGAAAATGCTCCCTCATCTCATGTAAGGTTTCCCCAAAAGAGAAATCTTCAGGGGGAGAAGCAGAGGGAATAGAGTCCTCTGCATCAGAATCCTCATAAGGAGGAAAAGAATAATCCTGGTCAGAGGAAGAGACAGAAGACACAGAAGCCTGATCAGATAAATCATAAGGAATATCCTGTCTAGGCCTTTTTTCTGGAGGAGGGTGAGAACCCCTAATCATTGTAAGTAAATCTTCAGCCATCCGTAGTAATTGCTTCTGGGACTTGGGAGCTGTATCCGAGGAAGCTTGAGAAGAAACCCTTGGTTTAACAGGAGTCTTTGACTTTGCCTTTGTCTTTGTAGAAATAGTGATATGAGAAGGCCTGAAAACCCCCTCAGAAGCCGGTACATGAACAGCGGTTCCGGACCCATCTGAAGGAGCGACGTCCGAAGGTCCTGCAGCAGATAAAATACTAGGCCTAGAAGGCTCCCCATGGGAGTCCGTGTCGGCCATCAGTTCCGAAGTGGCGGACGACAGGGGCTACAAAAGTGCCTCAATGACGACCGCCGAACCCGAAGCTGGCTCCGGCTGCAAAGTATCTTGTTTGGACCTCGGAGGCCTATCCTTGTCCTTGCGTTTCTTTTGAATTCCGGTTGTCGGTAAAGTATCCGACGACATCCTATAATTGAATCGTCTACCGAAATAATTCAAGGCCCAATCGTACCTACGCTTGATAGTGCGAGAATTAAACCAGGCACAGAAGAAACGTCGTGGTCAGGGCCTAAGCAAGGTAGACAGTAAGAGTGGAAATCTTTATGAGGTATTTGTTTTCCACACGATATACAATTATTAACTTTTTCTGACATCAGAGGAGCAAGAAAAACGTTTCCCCAACGGGGTACTTAGCTTGAGAAGAGAAGTAGAAAACTTCGGACCGACGACAATCAAAGCACGTTGTCCTGAATGCGCCAACCAACGACTTGCGAGCTGCTTTCCACCGCACGGCAAGAAAGACTGAAGAAGATGGCGTCGGCTGTCAGCTTTATACCTCTGCATTCTGACGTCAGGGTACTTGCTGGTACAGCCGACGCCGGACCCAGACTTTGGAATTCTGGCCGACCTCGGGCTGCCTGCCGGCAGGAACACCCTACAGTTATGACTGCAACAGTGAAACACGAAGAACATCTTACTCAGCAGAAGAAGAATACCCTCCACAGCTTGAACGAGCAAATCAGATCTCTTGTAAAATTCTCTAAAGCTAGTTACAAGGCTAAATTAGCATACCTAGCTAAGAATAATCACAAGGCATTCTTTAGCTGCATCTAAAATCTAAAAGGGAATGCCCAGCTATGTGCTGAACTTAAAGTGGATGGCACCACTAATACTGAACCAGAGGAAATTGCCAACCTGCTAGCTGACAGATTTAGTGCAAACTTCACCCCACTGTCCCCAACAGCCATACCCTAAAGCATATTTGACACCAGTTCTCTACTTAGTATCTCCAAAAAGCAGGTCATATCTGAGCTCTCCACTGTCAAAAATATGGTCTGTATGGGACCAGTTAACATATCAGGCTGCTTACTAAACAATCTAAATCACATTGATGGTAGTCCACTGAGCACAGAAGGCATTATAAGAGATCTGGGAACACAGGTTGACAGCAACCTCTCATTTGACTACCACATTGCCACTGAGGTCAGAAAGTCCTTCTGTGTGGCACATCTCATTACTAAGGATTTTGCATCTAGGAAGAAAGAGGTCATTGTCTCCCTCTACTCTTCCCTCATTAGGCCAATGATCGAGTACAATGGCCCATTTGGCATGTACCTCACTAGACACCTGCAACAACTGGAAGGGCCGCAAAAGTACCTCAAAAAGAGGATCCTAGGCCTTAAACAATTGTCCTATATGGACAGACTCAAAAAAACCCCAACTATTCTCTGTCTCATATCGCCTACTTAGAGGCGATCTCTACTTGACTTACAAAGCCATGTCTGGCCCAGCTCTGTTAGAAATGCTACATCTAAAGAAATCCCAATCCCTCAGCACCACATGCTCCAGAGACCTCAACCTCATTACCACAATCAACAGAACACGCTGGAGGGACAGGTTCTTAACCCAGAGATTGCCCATGCTATGGAACAGACTTCCCATACATGTCAAACAGAGCACCTCACTGGCCCTCTTCAAGAGAAATCTTGATGAGTGGATGGGAAATAGAAAATTCACCCCGGGGATCACTCCAATGGCTCTACTCAACAGGGGCACTAAGGTTGGGTGGCACGATGTCAGGGTAATCCTATGGGCTAGGCTTGTAAAGGCTCTGGGGTCATTAGCCTAGTACACACCTATGAACCCTATGCAGTCTTCACTTCTTGAGATATCCCGTCTGCAAGTCCCCTGCAACCGTCTAGTCTTCCAAAGCTTTACTCTGTCCCAGTGAATCTGACAATGCCCTCCCCTCTAGAAATGAACACACTGGTGGTAAAGAGGGCTTTCACTGGAGACTAGTATGACCCAGGGATAAGATGCCGCCACTTTGCAAAGGCTGGTCTGAACAATACAGAGTGCAGGAAAAGCAATTAATGTGAGGATGAAAGGAAGCAGCTTGGAGTGCAACAGAAAAACTACTCTACCATCTACATTTACAAAAAGCTCCTAATACAACAGTAGTAAGTTCATTATAGTATTCACTGCTGCAGTCTTAACTTTCTAGGAAGATTTCTAAACTAGGGAGAATTCAAGAGGACTTTAAGGCCCTAAAGGATGACGGATGCAAATCTTGTCCTAACTTTAGATGCAGCCCCCAGATTATAATGCTTGGAGAAAGTGTGCATAAATAATGGAACTGCTTTCCCATAATGCTGGTAACAAAATAAAATACAATGTGCTAGCCTGTTGGAAAGGGTCTGCTACAAATTTTAGGCACCTTCTGCATTTTTTGTCTATAGGAATGCAAGATAGATGTCTTTCAGATCTAAGGTTATGATGAAGGTCACTTTGAGGAAGAAGTGGCAGATGTCTTTGCACTGCGAGCTTTTTGAACTTGGGAATGAATTTGTTTAAGCAAGAAAGGTCTGGAGTGGGCCTCACAATGCCCTTCTTTTTTTGGAACTAGGAAGAGCGTTGTTTTTTATGACTCTTGCGTCTAGCATGTTTTTTTGCACTTGTGGCATGAGCTCCAACTGTTCTTTGGGCACTGAGGCTACTTCCCCTAAACTGAGGCTTTTTCAGGAACAAAAGGCTGTACAAACTATACGCTTTTTGTTTAGAATATGTATCATTCATCTGTCCTGAGTAATTTCTTCTCATCCTTCAAAGGTGCAATCTAAGTTTTGGGAGAGAGGTTCAGATCTGATGGGGGAGTGGGAGAGATCTGAGCTGCTCTTAGGTGAGGGGCAGCCTGGTTGTGTCTCTAGAGTTTCCGGCCTTCTCTCTATCACTCGCTCTGTCTGGCTTTTGATTGCCATTCCTTTTCATACACTCTTTTTTTCCCTTAACCAGATTTGGTGGTCTCCTGTCTGGGGGTTGAAAGGCCGGATCTTGTGAAATTTCTTTGGTATACACAAACACAAAGGTTTGGAAAATCAGTCTAATTGCATGGTTTTACCACTTTCTTCCACATTCCTATATGCAGAATGAGCTGAGGGTCCGAACTGGAGAGCCAAACTCTATGGCGCATTGAGGATCTCTGTCTTAAACATTGTCTGACAGGGGCATGGTCCTTAGTAAAGCATGTCTTGCAACAACTAAACTGTAGACACTGCCCTATATGATGCATCTACTGTATTCTAACTACATTTCTTACAGTGCCTAGTGACTTGAAAGTCAGAAAGGAAACAACTCTTCAATCCTCTCTACCTTAATACTTATTTTCCTCTAACTGGGCTTACTGATGTTAAAGCATGTAGGACTCACTTCCAAGGCCATGAAGGAAAGGGAAGCAGCAATATATATCTTCTTACCAAATGTATCTACAATTCTACCCTCTTTGTCATTTGTAATATGATTCTGGGCAGAATCCCAGGTTGTTCCTTTGCTAGGATCTACTGACACTGTATTTAGATCAGTGAAAAGGTACCTGTAAATGTATTTGTGGGAGTCCTCAACCCTTTAAAAGCAGTCAGACTTCCTAGCAGCAAGAAGTAGGGAGTCACGTTTCAGTGATGCATTTTTTACAACACACGTTCCACAGCATCTAGCACTGGAGGAACTGCCAGAGGCCTTAGGAAGGCCCTCCTTAACTGCTACTCTTCAGAGTACTCCTAAGATTCCCTCTGGAAGTCTTCCTTCATCCTATAATGGGTGCCTCCAAAGGAGGTAGATGATAGTGTGCCTCTGGTGTCTACCCACATGAACCTGCTCTTTGGCTTTGAAGTTGGTGGACTCAAATTGCTCTAAGGGAGGATCCACCCTTCACTTTTTAGAAGGGGCTCCTAACACCAAATGGGTTTACAGTTCAGGTCTGTTAAAATTAAAGGAGATAAAGCTTTTGTCCAAATGGAATAAAGAATTTGAAGAAACTTGTGAAGGCGACTGGGCTAAGTAACTGTCTGGCCTAGGCTAAGGCAAGCTAGGCTGTTCCTGTTTTTTAACTTTATGTATTCTGTACCTCACAGGATCAGAGACCACTATCCTGGTCCTCAGTTCATGAACAGGGAAATAAGACTTCAATACACTAACCGGGAACCTACTCGTAAACAAAACCAAACTAGGGATCCTGCCCTCCCCTTCCAAATTCACAATATATGCCCCTGATGTCAAGAAGTCCTCAGCTGTTGTAGCGAATTCAAGAATGTTGGTCCAGGAAGACATTCTAGAAACTTAAGTTGTGGGCATCTGTGAAATGATCACACCAGATGTCTCAGTAGAAAAAGGCCTCAATCGTCAGGCTCTGCAAAAGTGCCTTATGTACAGGGTTGCTGGTGTCTGGAAAACCCAAGTTATTGGTTGCATCCTTTGTTTCGCTATGCTTCACCATTTTTATCTGAGTGCTTTTTTTCTTCAGGTGAAGGTTCCTGAAGGCTTTGGGTTATTCCATGGCAGCACAAAACTAGATGCAGGCCCTATTTTTTGGAAGCATAAAGACTTATGTTGTTGGATGATTGTCTTCAGGTAAAAGATGCATAGCACAGACAGGAATCCATACTGTGCTCTGAACCAAGGCAAAATAACATGACTGAAATTTGTATGTGGAATCTGTTTTCCACACAACATGCATTTATGGAGACAATCAGAACTAGTACCAGATTCCCAATCAGACATCGGTACAATAATTGCCAACCAGTGCAACAAGAAAAAAGGCACTACTGCATACTTATCTAGCACCCTGGATGAAGGCTGACCAAAATGGTTTACAAACTGCTGTGGAAGGCATCTGCAGCAAAGTTAGCTGCACTACAACACAGGTTGGAAGAAAGCAGTGGCTGAAGTACCCTTCATACCACAGATATGCTCACGTCTTGATAGCAGGGCTTCAGCAAAGGCATAGGGGGGCAAAGCTCTGTCAGGCAGGCGATCACAAGAAGTGAGGGATGCAACACTGAATAATATAATGAACATCTAGTACTACCAATACTCAACCTGAGGTGATCAACTTCATAGTGGATAGCTTAGAAACATGCGACTCTGCTGAGTATTATCAGGAACTTTAATATTCAGAAGGCCAGTGGCCATATTACTTCTAATAAGGATCTTAAGCTTTTAGCTAACTTTATTACAGAGTTTTTGTACTATTAATTCCTAACCATTTTTTTAAAAAAAATATATTTTTTGATGACTGGAAGAGGACTACATTAAAACTATACAAACCCAAGGATTATGTGAGTCAATCACAGACCAATTAGCCATTTCCCAGAAGACTGGAAAGATCAAGGAAAAAATCTGAACGTATTACAGTCTAAGCCTACTATGAATCGAATGGTTAATGCTGGTCAACATGCTTGCACTGCAAACAGATGCATGTTTACCTGTAATTTAGGTTTTTACATGAATGTAATAATTTATCCTGAAATGTAAATTTAAGTTGATAATGTTTACATTAACCTTTCAAAGGTTTTTATTTTGTGATGCCGTCACCTACTCCTTTCTAAGTTAGCCACCTGGATATTTAGCAACTTATTTATTGGAGTCACAATTGGCTAGTAGACAAGTAATAGTCTGCTGAGTTCAAAGACATACACTTGGAAAGGCAGCCCATAAGGCAAAGGATGCTACAGGAATCAGTTTCAGGACCATACATCTTTGTTTTCTAATCAAGAACTCAGTGTTTCACAACTTGTACTACAATAACATGAGATTAGGCAGAACGCCTATATAAGCACTATAAAAATAACACTGATATATACGGGTGGAACCTAGTAACATGTTAATACAAGTATATACAACTAAAGTTGTGAGAGCTGACATTAAGTATACTGTACTGGGATAAGAATCAGTACTGAGGTCTTTAAAGATCTAGGTGTATTGTGGAAAAATGCTTAGCTTTTTCCAAGTGCATTTTGAAGTTTAGAAAACCGGGGTCAAAAACTTTGGGGTGCTTATGTTTCACTATATCTAAAGATGAAAAAAATAGTTGTGTATAATTAGATTAAAACTCAGCATCACTTAGATTTTTGGTACCTTAAGACTGTGGCTATCAACCTATAAGTAGAACAACTGCAATGCAGGCTTACAAAAACTTCTTCCATTAAATGTTAATCATACTAGGAAACATACTCTCTCTGCCATACAGTAGACTAATGAGATTTGGTAACAGTATTTAATGTAAGAATGAATCTAGTGCTGCTTGTAAGCTTGGATTTAAAGGAGTCTCACACTCAGTATAAACTCTGATTTCTTATAAAGTGAAATGGTTCTACAACAGAGTTATTAAACCATGTAATCATGTTATTCACAGTTAGATATAACTCTAGATATAAAAATCAATAAACGATATTAACACTTTAAAAGACTTTATTAATTTGCAGTAACTTGGTATACTGACCCTTCAAAGAAACAGTAAATGTAACAGACTTGGAAAAATACTAAAATAAGTAAATACAAATCCAACTTCAGACCAGTGACATGTGGAGTACCACAGGGTTCAGTCCTGGGTCCTCTCCTGTTTGGTATCTACTTCTCTGAAGTACAGGCTAACACAGAAGGTCTTTGGCTAATGAAGTTTGCAGATGACTGCAAACTAGGAGCCATAATCGAAACTCCTAACAATGTGGACATCCTAGAAAAGGGCCTCACTGAAACAGATGCCTGGTGTCAAAGCCATGGCCTCAAGCTCAATGCCAAAAAGTGCATTGTCATCCCCTTTGGTAAAAACTCTGTACCCATGAACTACAACATAGGCGGTAGTATACTTAACACCAAAAGTGTGATAAGAGACCTTGGGACACAGGTGGACAGTAGTCTCTCCTTTGATAATCACATTGCCACAGTAGTCAGGAAATCCTTCTACGTGGCACACCTCATCACAAAAGGTTTCTCATCCAGAAAAAAAGAGGTCATTGTTCCCCTCTACTCATCACTCATTACACCCATTATAGAGTACAATGCCGCTTTTGGTATGTACCTCACAAGACATCTACAACAACTGAAAAGGCCACAGAAATTCCTCACAAAGAGGATCTGGCCTCAAACAGATGCCCTACGCAGTCTCAAAAAACTCCAGCTTTACTCCGTTGCATATCACCTACTCAGAGGTGATCTCTGCCTAACATATAAAGCTATGTCAAACCCAGAGCTGTTGGACATGCTCCACTTAAAGAAATTACAATCCCTCCTAGGACCTAAACCTTGTCACCACAATAAACAGAACATGCCAGAGGGATAGATTCCTGTCCCAGAGACTTCCCATACTCTGGAATAAACTACCTATCTATATCAAAGCAAGCTCCTCATTAGCACTCTTCAAGAAAAATCTTGATGATTGGATGGGAAATAGGAAATTCACCCCGGGGATCACTTCTGTGGCTCTGCTCGACAGTGGCACAGGAAAATAATTTTTCTTGGGTGGCAAAAGCCAGGGTACCTTTTTGGCTGGACTTGTATAGGCCCTAGGTCTGATACCTATGAACATATCTACAGCCTGCAGCAGAGCAGCCCATTCCAAATCAAAATTTAAGCCATAGGAAATTTAAGTGGAACACTCCATAACATAAGCACAGCTTTTTATATGGGAATATCTGTTGTCAACACATCTACTATTCCCAAAGTGGCACAGAACAATGACTAATAAGCCTGCAAGAGATCTACCATAGTGTTGCAAAAAAAAAAAAATGCACAGCAACAGGGCTATGCATGTTAGCAAACAATTTGTCACTCAAGTGCTCCTGAATTCTTGATTTAAGTGTTTTTTTTTTGTTCAGTTTCATCAATATAGACTACAGAGACACCTGAGGGTGCATTCTACACAGTTACTGCTGCAGAAAGAAGTGACTGGAGCCTCACACATTTTGTTATGAACTCACTTCATCTCAGCTACAGTATATTGGCAAATAATGTTAAAACCCCAGGGGAAGTTCTCTTGTGCTCCAAACACATTCCAAATCTGCTATTTGATATAGTTTTGCCTCTAAGAAAAACAAACTTGGGTATAGAAGATGAAATCATTTTGAATTGTTATTTTCCATCAAAATAGTTTTTCTAACAATTATATCTTGCTTGTCAAGTAGCTATGTTCCAATACCATGTTGGAGTCACCATAAATTGTATCAGTGTCCATGTTATATATTTATTCATGGGCACTAATAAAGAAGCATAGCACATTAGTTCTTTGCATGGCACAATCTTGTTAAAGATTGCTCAGTTTAGTCAGAAGCATCACTTATCATCATATCTAAATCATTAATATCGATTGAGACAACTTCATAAGTACATTTAACCCAAACGTGTTCATAGGTTCATACATTCATAGGTAAGTACGTGTTGTGTGTGTCCTTGTGGACCATTTTACATCAGCCAGTTTACCTTTTTGTGCCCAAAATAACCTATCCTCTTTGGTTATAGATTGGTCTTGCCCATCCCATGGTTGATAATTATATATTACCCCTAATGTGAATAACTGGGATCATACCATAGATAATTTGAAGGGACCCATGCATGGGATAATGCATTTAGGAGCTACCTCTGTCTATAAGTAGTACAGGGGGCAGTCCTGTGGTAAATGTTCTGCTCCCCATGCACAGATCTAAGTTGTACTGGAAAATGGACAGGGATGAACTTTGTTTTATGTGGATGGTGAGTCTGTTCCACAGCACAGGTATCCTCTGTGAAATATTCTGGTCCCTCCAAACTTTTCTGTTGATGTTCCAGTGGAGGTTTAGATCCCTAGACCAAGTATTTCCGATGCCATTTGACTTGCTGATGGGCTGTAAATCCATCAGTAAATGGTCAGAGGATGCTTTGTAAAACGGACATGGGTCACACCTTAGCAGTCTGTAGGATACCGAGTATAGTGACAGAGCTTTGAGTCGGTCCATGTAGGACATGCTGTTTAGGCCTTGTATCATTTTACAATGTATCTTTGTGTATTTTTCAGTTGTTACATATATTTGAACAGATACATGCTAAAGGAGGCATTACATTCAGTGATTAGTATAATGAGGGCTGAGTAAAGTGGGACAATGGCATCCCTAGATCTAGATACAATTGATTTGTTTATCAGTTGTGTAAGATAGAAGGACTTTCTTACAACAATAAACACAAGTTGGTCAAAAGTTATGCGACTGTCCACTT
Organism: Protopterus annectens; assembly: GCF_019279795.1. Lineage (NCBI taxonomy): Eukaryota > Metazoa > Chordata > Ceratodontiformes > Protopteridae > Protopterus > Protopterus annectens. Next base: position 9,890,364 of record NC_056725.1, read on the forward strand.
AAGTTCCAAAATCCAGAACAACTGGGTCATCTGTTACAGCCGTACTGTCAATGTGGCAGTTCCTTGGGGTAGATGACTTCCCAAAGGATACAATAATACATTTAGCTTCAGACCAAGATTTGGACAACAGTTATTTATTTGAGACAAACCTTCCCGCAGGATGGCTAGGTCATTTGGGGAGTCAATGACTGATCCGGGCTGTAAAGTTATTTGGCCAGAGCCCTTTGGTATTGATTTTTACCTCAGAAAAGTAGATGCCAAATAGTAGAGGTCCAAGCACAGAACCCTGCAGACTCCACTGTTGACTGATGTCTTCATGGAAGTAATTTCTTTTATTTTGATTATGTGCATCCCATCTTGAGCTTTCAACAATCCAGCAGGTGTCATAGGGGTTTATTCTAAGTTTATTTAGCTTTTCTACTATACCGGAGTGAGAAATTACATCAAAAGCTTTGTCCAGGTTGAGGTATGTGGTGTGTACCATTTTGCTTTCCTCCATTGTTTTGGTGACCTGTACAAACAAATCCACCAGGTTGAGCATGACCTGCCCTTGACAAATCCAAACTGAGACAGTTCTAATGTTTGGAGGTTCCCTATGTCTTGATTAATTCCATGATCGATCTTTTCATGGCTTTGCACATTAGGCTGGTCAGACTTATGGGTCTATAATTGTCTGAGTCTGTAGACGGTCCTCCCTTATGCAGAGGAATGACTGTAGCGGAGACTGAATACTGTTGTTAAGGGTGTGGTTAAGTCATGTTGCATCAGTGGATATTGTCAGGACCCACCGATGCTGTACTTGTACCTTTTGATAGCACTTTTAGGATTTTGCTTTGTGTGATAGCTGGAGGTGAACCAGTTTCAGGTATATCTTGAGGGACAGACGGAGGGGAGAGAGAATTAGTTAGACCTCAATTTATTGGCCAGTCGGTTAGCAATATCTTAAGCCTCAGTGCAAGTAACACTGTTCACCATCAGCTCAGCACATTGGTTGTGCTTTTGAGATTAGGAACATAACTAGAAAAAATGACTTGTGATTTTGTGTTGCAGAAATATCTTTTAAAAAAATCTTGCGACGCCATGTGTACCCTCTCTATGAAAAGTCATCAATAAAAATAAAACATTTAATCACCTGATTAACAAAAACAGAAAAAAGGTGATTGTGTGATTTATAAACAAATAACTCTAGTGCAAATAGAGCACCCGCAGCTGTGTTTTGACTTGACAACAAATCTTATTGCTGTAAGGACAAAATATTTTTAATTTTCAACAACACACTAAGACATGGTGATTGAAAAAAATAAATGGCTTCCAAAACAAATTGCTGTTGTATTCTATTGTATAAACTAGTGACAAAGAATATATTGAATGCCCAAGGAACTTATTTTAATTTCTGTATAAGAATGTTTAAGTTCTCTTAAATAAGAAATATTTACTCACAATAAGGCAGTTGTAGGTAAAAAAGCTATTCACTGCAAATCCTCCCTTGACTAGATTAGGTTCTGCCTTTAACTCTGAGAAGAAACCTGGCACACAGCCAAGATGAGTACTGGTTTGTGGTCCAACATAAAGATTCTGTGTCTGCAGTGCAGTGAGTCGATGAATACTGTACTCTGCCTATAAAGAAACATGGGAAAAGTCAGTGACACAATGTATTCTGAGCAGAGCAGGCAGACAAGAGTATTGCTACAAAGGCCAGTGCATTAAACAGTAATGAAAAAGAATGTTTAATTTACACATTTGTTAAATAGTTAAGTGATCTGGTCTATCTGAGAACACTTCAGCCCTGACCATGATACAGGTGCAATTCCATTATTAGATCATTCATTCAACAATAGCGTGCTTAAGTTAGTTTAGAGTTGTGGAAGCAATGCAGTCTATCCAGCACTCAGAGAAGGCAACCAGCAAACAGTCTAACTAGAGAACAGTGCACCAAAAAGTGTATGCACAGGCACATATGTATACATGTTGTGTGTTTGTATGTATGACTGTCAATAAATCCAAAAAGAAGAATATTCAGTCCAGGTGCCAAAACACATAACAAAAATCAGTTCCAAACATAAAACGTGGTTCAATACACTATGGAGAACATAGATATTTATTTACTTAATACAGTGCTAATGCATTTTCACATAATGTTTCATCAGGCAGTTTCAGCAATAAAAATACACCCTATCTTTTTTTGCGAAAGGCCAACTAATAAGAGTTTCTAGAGCTTCTAGATTAACTACTGGGTTAAAAGATTTAAAAGTAACTGCAGATGAATTTTGTAAATATTTTAAAGAAAATGGCTACGACAGTAAATAACTATCACAAGCCATGGATTTATTTTGACATTGATGTAAAAATGTGATGATACACCCAAAAGTACAGTTTTGTACCTACCATAAATATAGATGTTCGAGTGCTAATACAGCTGCAGTCATTACAGATGGGTTTTCCTGCCGTCAGGCGGGTCCTCAGTCTGCCGAATTCCAAAGTCTAGGTCCGGCGTCTGATGTCGTCACTTCTTCCCTGACGTCATTGCGACAGGGGTCTAAAAGAACCAGCCGACGCCATTTTCTTCATTTTCTTCAGTTTTTCTTGCCCCAGATGTCAGGTGCCCCCAGAAGGGAGGCAAAACATAAATTTATGTAATAATGCAATGCAACATAATCAAAAAAACAGTTGCAAGCAAATACACCATAAAAGAATACCCCAATCAGGTTGTATGATCAGGTTGTATGAGGAGGTGTTAGCCATTAGGCCTGTCCCAAGAGGGGAAGGAGGGAGGGAAACCTGGACTGCAGCTGTATTAGCACTCGAACATCTACATTTATGGTAGGTACAAAACTGTACTATGTTCATCGTGCATACAGCTGCAGTAATCACATATGGGTAGAATCCCAAAGCTAAAAAAGGGGTGGTAGGCACTAAGAGGAACTAGAAGGAGCCAGGATGCCTTTCAAGACTGCAGTGGCAAAGCCCGCTCTAGATTTGGAGTATAATGGTAGGTGATGGTGCTTGGAGAAAGTATGTACGGAACTCCAAGTGGCTGCTTCCAAAATATCTTTGGTAGGAACCCCCCTGAGGAAAGCTGTAGAGGTAGCTGTGGCCCTTGTGGAGTGAGATCTGATGCCTGTAGGTACAGTCTTACCATGAAAAGAGTAACAAAAGCGTATGCAGTGGGCCATCCATCTGTTTTCCATGACAAATATTGCAGTTCTGTTGAAGCAGCAGGCTCAAAGGGAGGCAGGGTCAATTTTTCCAGGATGAAATTGAGGTCCCAAGCAGGTACTGGTTGCTTCCTTGGGGGTTTTATATTCTTAGCCCCTCTGAGGAACTGTCTTAAGAGAGGGTGAGAGGAATAAAAGAGGATCAGTGTTGTATTCTGCAGAAATGGCTGAGGCATGGAGGAGAATGAAAGTCCACTGCTTAGCATCTCAGCTAGGTACTGTAATATTTGAGGTAGATTCAGTATTCCAGGATTCTGACCCTTTTTCTGATTCCATGCACAAAACCGTTTCCATTTGCGGAGTAGGCTTTTCTAGTAGAAGGCCTTCTGGCCTCCAAAATGACATCCTGCACCTCCTTGGAGAGTAGGGTCTGTTGTGAATTTAAGGAATCCTCCATGCGGCTAGATTGAGTGTTTTCAGCTGACTGTGAAGAGTTTTGAAGTTGTGCTGAGTCAGTAGAAGAGGCATTAGAGGCAGGATCCATGGTGATGTATACGTCAGGCTCCTCAGGAGTGGGTACCAGTGTTGTCTTGGCCAGTCTGGAGCAATGAGAATCATCTTTGGTCTGTCTGCTCTGGCTTTTAATAGAACTTTGGGCAGCAGAGGAAGAGGTGGAAAGGCATAAACTGTCATTGTTGTCCAACTGAAAGAGAGTGCGTCCACTTTCCGAGAGTGCGTCCACTTTTCAGGCCTGTGGATGAAAGGTCCTTGAGCAGAATTTTGTCAATTGATAATTTCTGTGGGTGGCAAAGATGGCCTTCCCCATGCTTGAATTATTTTTGTAAAAACTTGAGGATGCAACTTCCATTCGTGTGGATCTGTCATATTTCTGCTTAGGTTGTCTGCCAGCATGTTTTCCTTGCCTGGCAGGAACTGTGCTTGAAGTTGGATTTGTAATTCCAGAGCCATGTTCCAAAGAGACATGGCTAGCCTGCATAGGGGATATGAATGGGTTCCTCCCTGTTTGTTTATGTACCACATCACTGTGGTGCTGTCTGTCCTTATCAATAGTTGGCCTGGATGCAATAGGTCTTTGAAAGCCATAATAGCATTTATTACTGCTAGCATTTCCTTTTGATTGATGTGTAGGTGCTTTTCTTTTTGGGACCATTTGCCCTGAATGCACCGATCTGTCATGTGCGCCCCCCAGGCGTAGTCCGAGGCCTCTGTTGTGATGACTTGATTTGCTTGAGGCTTGCAGAATGGGAGACCTATGTTTCTTTGGCATGCTTGAGCCCACCACAGAAATTCCTTTTGAAGACATGGAATTAGTGGTATTTTTTCCAAACTGTGGCTGTGTTGAGACCATACGTTTTTTAGGTACCACTGAAGTTTCCTCATATGCAGCTTTGCACATGGGATTAGCAGGATGCAAGATGCCATGAATCCCAGAGCCTGCAGGATTTTCCTTGCAGTCAGCCTGGTGAAGGTTGCCAGTTTTCTGAAGTATTGAGTTAGTTGCCCTTGTTTCTCTGGCGTGCAGTAGGCCATCTGGGTGTTTGTATTCAAGCTGGCACCCAGGAAAATTATTGTTTGAGAGGGTATTAGTTTTGATTTCTTTTTGTTGACTGTGTATCCCTGAGAATTCAACAACATTATTACAAACGCCAGGTGTTTCAGAAGCATGTGTTTGCTGTCCGCTTGGATCAGGCAGTCATCCAAATATAGGTATATTTGTATCCCTTGAAGTCTGCAGAAGGCAATTACTGATGCCAGGCATTTCGTGAACACTCTGGGCGCAGTAGATAAGCCAAAGGGCAATGCAGAGAATTGATAATGGGTTGAACCTGCAAGAAATCTGAGGTATCTTCTGCAATCTTGTCTGATAGGGACATGCAGGTATGCCTCCTTGAGGTCCAGTGTTACCAGCCAAGACTCCTTGCCCAGCATGGGAAGAAGCTGCTGTAATGTGAGCATCTTGAATCTTGGTACCAGTAAATATGTTTAGGATGGATAGGTCCAAAATAGGTCTCCAATCTTTGCCCTTCCTTATTACCAGGAATAGTCTGGAATAAAAACCTTGACCCTGTTCTTGTGCAGGTACCTCTTGAATAGCTTTCATGTCCATGAGATCTGAAATTTGTTTTTGTGCCTCTGCCCTTTGATTGTGTGGCAGGTTTGGCATGCCTCTCATTTTTGGAAGGGTGTGAAAATCTGTAGCCTCTGTCTATAATGTCCAGGATCCATTTGTCTTTTGTGACAATCTGCCAATTTTTCGAAAATAACGCCAGTTTTCCGCCTAAAGTTGCTGCCAATTGAGCCTTGCTTGACATGCAAAGGGGAAAGTCATTGGTTCTGCTTTCTGAATGGCTGTGAACTATCCTCACCACCTCTTGGTATAGGTGCCATTGTCTGCCTCTAAATGATCCTTGAGATTGCCCTCTACCCCTCGGGCGCCTGTATCTACCTCTTTGAGGTCTGTCCGTGGCTGGAAAGGACCAATTTTTGAAGGCCAATTTCTACTGAAACGTGGAGGTTGTACCTGTAGGAAATCTTTCACTGTTTGCATTGATTTTGCCTTTTCCTCCATTTTCTTTAATACCTCCTCAGCTTTAACACCAAACAATACATCTTTTTGAAGAGGTGCATCTAGTAATTTAGCTTTGACATGATCTGGTAAGGTTTGCTCTTTTAGCCAAGCTTGTCTATGTATGACTGATCTTGTAACAGCAGCTCTACATGAGGCCTCTAAAGCATCAAAACCACATTGCAAGGTATGTTTACCCACTTGCTCTGCACTATGCAACAAATCCTGCAACTCTTTCAAATCTGGTTGTTCAGGATGTGACATTTTGCTTTTCAACTGAGATAATAAAAACTGTTGATACTTTAACATATGGAACTGACAGTTTAATGCCCTAATGGTTAAGGTGGCCGAGGTGTATACCTTTTTCCCCCACCTTTCTAAAGCTCTGGAATCTCTCTCTGAAGGTAATGGATTTTTGGCAGTGGAGGCCTTAATTCCCTTGGGACCCCGTGAAATAGTTTCTGGGTCAGCCGCATGGCTTTTGTATAGAAATTGGTGTGAATCAGGAACCCGGTAATACCTGTCAGGCTTGACTGGAGCTGGAGGTAAGGAATCTGGGTTAAGGCTGGTCTTTGAATACACATCATCTAGTATGTCTAAGACAGGAGGGATAGCCAGAGGCCTGTGCTGAGGGAGCAAGAGGAAATCCCTGAGCCTTTTCTTGGAGTCTGAGTAATCTTGGCCTTCCCAGTGGAAGTGTTCCCTCAAGGTATGCAAGGTTTCCCCAAAATACTAGTCCTCAGGGGGGGAGACAGAGGGAATGGACTCCTCTGCATTAGAATCTTCAAAAGGGGAGTAAGATTGTTCCTGGTCTTCAGAATGTTCTGAAGTAATGGAGGCCTGGTCCGAGGAAGGGTATTCTTCCTCCACTCTGGGCCTTTTGTCTGAGGAGGGTTGAGAACCCCTGATAAGAGTAATCAAATCCTCAGCCATTTTGAACATCTGCTTTTTAGGCATGGGTCCCCGTGGAGCTTGTCTTTTAGTATGCATGGCTGCATTAGATTTAGTGAAAGCCTTAATGGAAAAAGAAGAAGGCCTGAAGACACCTTGAGAGGTGGCAGGCCTGTCTAAACTAAGTTTCCCCGCCAAGAGTGGCTTCGGAATCTGTAGTCGGAGTGTGGGCCGAAGAGCCTGCGACCTCAGGCACAGAAGACACTGCTAATGAAGTGTCATCGGTAGTCAGGGGCTGCATAGGTGCCTCGCTGGGAACCGGAGCACCTGTAGTCGGCTTTAGTGTGGTGTAGGTAGAAGTCGCGGACCTAGTATGTCGGTCCTTATCTTTGCGTCTTTTGCTCAAAACTGGAGACGGAGTATCCGACGACATAATGTAATTAAACTGTTTGCCAAAATAGTGTTGGGTGAACTCCGCCCGACGCTTAATAGTGCGTCTGTTGAATGTAGCACAAAAACGACAGGCCGAGACGTCGTGGTCTGGGCCTAAGCAAGGAATGCAGAGGGAATGGAAATCCTTAAGCGGTATTTGCTTCCCACGTGAAATGCAATTATTAACTTTGTCTGACATCGTTCTGAGGCAAGAAAAGTTTCCCCAACGGGGTACTTAGCTTTCAAGAAGACTTCGGTCAGAAGCTGGCTGACCGGCACTTGCGAACTGCTTCTGCTTCGGGCACCGTGCGGCAAGAAAGACTGAAGAAAATGGCGTTGGCTGGTTCTTTTATACCCCTATCGCAATAACGTCAGGGAAGAAGCGACGACATCCGACGTCGGACCTAGACTTTGGAATTCGGCCAACTGAGGACCCGCCTGACGGCAGGAAAACCCATCTGTTATGACTGCAGCTGTATGCACGACGAACATCCATATTTTACTGTACCAGGAGAAGTTATTAGTTATAAAAATAATAATCTGCGGTCTATATCTACTTATTCATGAGACTGTAGTGAGATACACAATATTACTAAGAGAAATTGGAATATTTTAACAACAGATCCTCATATATTGGGCATAGTTGGTAATGTACCTACATTTTCTTTTCAAAATAGTAAGAACTTCAAAGGGAAGCTATGTTATAAGAAAAGAAGGAAAAAAACTTTAGCACGTAAAACATGCTCGGTTTGTGAGCATGTTAATGAAACGGACAGTTATGTGCATAGCAAGACAGGTTCAAGTTATTACTTTAAATATTATGCTGATTGTGCCACTAGAGAATGTATGTAAAGCTTATTATGCTTTTCCCCAGTTATTTTCTACAAATATTTTGGGTTTCTAATACCATGACAGAAATGGACCACATTCCTAAGTCAGGATATAATTAAAGTTAATGAAATGAATACTGTTTCAGTCATTGATGTTAGCTAAAAGTGCTCTTTGCAGCACTGGTAATGTGCCTAGAACTGACTCCTGCAATATTTATTTATTTAAGATTTGTTAACTGGGAAAGTCCGACTTGGAACAAAGCCAATTTTCAGCAGAGGCCCTGGGAGAAACACTCCAGATGCATGTCTTTGTAACGTGGGAGGAAACCGGAGCACCCGGAAGAAACCCACACGAATGTAGGGAGAATATGCAGACTCCACACAGAAGGCACTCCAGCTAAGAATCAAACCAGAGAATCTTGCTGTGAGGCAACAACGCTACTGCTGTGCCATCCTTAAGACCCATTGCTCCTACTACTATTGGAATTGTTATCTTTCATCCACAGTGCTCGTTTCTGCCAGCAAATCCTGATATTTTATAACTTTGTGTCTCTCTGAACATGAGCACTGTAATCACTGGGTGTAGCACTTTCAATGAACACTGCTACATTTGTCTTTTTTTTCCTGTACTACACTTGTTTTTTTCGCATCTATTTTTTTTTTTGGAACTGTTGGTAATGGGCAATCCCATGTGATGTACACAATCATTCTCAATAATGCTTTGTGGTTCATGTTTCCTGTGCTTCTCAGCTACTTTTATACTGTAAGGTCAGAAGGAGTTGCATTGTGTCCTTCTGGACTTAGAGAAAGCATATGACAAGGTGCCTAGAGAGTTGCGGTATTGTATGAGGAAGTCAGGAGTATCAGAGAAGTATGTAAGAGTGGTAAAGGATATGTATGAGAGTAGTGTGACAGCGGTGAGGTCTGCATTGGGAGTGATGGATGTGTTTAAGGTGGAGGTGGGATTACATCATGGATCATCTCAAAGCCCTTTCTTTGCAATGGTGATGGACAGGTTGACAGACGAGATCAGACAGGAGTCCACGTGGACTATGATGTTTGCAGATGACATTGTGATCTGTACTGAGAGTAGGGAACAGGTGGAGGATACCCTGGAGATGTGGAGATATGCTTTAGAGAGAAGAGGAATGAAGGTCAGCTTTAGAGAGAAGAGGAATGAAGGTCAGCAGGACTAAGACAGAATATATGTGTGTAAATGAGAGGGAGGATAGAGGAATGGTGAGGATGCAGGGAGTAGAGGTGGCGAAGGTGGATGAGTTTAAATACTTGGGATCAACAGTTCAGAGTAATGGTGAGTGTGGAAGAGAGGTGAAGAAGCGAGTACAGGCAGGATGGAGTGTGTCAGATGAGTATCAGTAAGAGTGAAAGGGAAGGTCTACAAGAGGGTAGTGAGACCAGCTATGTTATATGGGTTGGAGACGGTGGCATTGACAAAAAGGCAGGAGTAAGAGCTGGACGTGGCAGAGTTAAAGATGTTAAGATTTGTACTGGGTGTGACGAGGGTGGACAGGATTAGGAATAAGTACTACTAAAACAGCATTGGCAAAAAATACACATAAATACACAAAATCATACTCCGATGCTTTTGCAGGTTTTTATTTAGAGCCTCCGAGACCTCAAAAGCAGACACCCAAACAACCTGCACCTCTCGTCACAAAACAGACAAAACATAAAACACAAAACCAGTGTGCTGCAAAATCTGAGCTCTTAAGGCAAATAACATACCTAACTCACTAGTAATAGGTGACTCTATAGTCAGGCACACTGACGTCCCACTCACTAGGCTAGACAAGCAGACTGTTAGCTGCCTGTCGGGAGCCAGAATCCGCCACGTAACACAAGCACTCAGGTCACTCCAGAACAAGTACACATATAACTCTGTCATTGTTCATGTTGGTGTGAATGACCTGAGACGTACCTCCCTGGACTACATGAAAAGAGACATGGAAGAGCTCTCTGATCATGTAGCCCAGGCTGGTATGACCCTGACTCTGAGTAGCATCTTGCCCTCACCAAGAATGATACTTCAGTATAAAGAAAAAATTATCAATTTCAACAATTGGCTAAGCTTCTGGTGTCATTCAAAGCGGATCCAGTGTCTGTCTGTCAGCCTGGGATGACATGGTCGACAAGCCGCGTTGCTTCGCAAGAGACAGCTTGCACTTGTCACCCCTAGGCTTTCGAATACTGGTCAAGGCTCTTGCTGACCCCATAGTGCCTTTTTCAGGTAAGGCTCAAAAGTGAAACCCACCTCCTTAAACAGCACAATTAACAAAAAACTGAGGGTTATGTTACTCAACGCCAGGAGTTTAAATCTCAAAACGCACACGCTCAAAGCACTACTCAGTATGGAGAATGTCGGCATCTGTGCAGTAACTGAAACCTGGTACAATGCTCCAGAGAGCACCCCAGCAATACCGGGCTACAACTCATACCACACGTTTCGGCCACAGAACACGGACCGAAACACAAAAGGAGGGGGTGTATCCATATTCATCAAGGATACCTACACCTCCAGGTTAGTGGCGCAGCATGATACCTCTGAGATCATCCATGTGCAACTAACATCGAGCAAATCAGACCACCACTCCACCTGTCTGGAGACACTGGAAAACATGAAGGCCCTACCGAACACCCTGATATTGGGCAATTTCAATTACCCTACCATTCACTGGGAAAACTAGTCGAGTACAATTTCTCAGGCCCAGTGCTTCCTGGAATTCATCAACTCAAATGCCCTGGATCAGCTGGTAAACTCCCCTACCAGCGGTGAAAACACCTGGTCATCACCAACCAAAAATTGAAAACCAGAAGAAATATTATATAATAATATTATTACAACCTAGAATTATTACAATTATTGATCACATATCAAAGTTACTATCATTTTATTTTATTTAGAACATTTTCACAATATTTTCATAATATTTTCATTTCATTTTAAGTTGATATTGTTATAACCTATAAGAGATTTACAAAATCTTTAAATACTAAATAATTCTTTATAATATTTAGGTTATTTAGTTTTATTAGGATTTAGCAAATATATTTATAATTAGTCATTAATTTATTCAACTTTGTTATGAAAAGTTCTTCAGATTTGAATACTGTTTTCTATTAAGGATGCGCGCATGTGTGCGCCTCTTAACAGTGATAGTTACATATCACGTGCTAATGCTCAAGTCCAGATTAACTCTACCTCAGCTAGTAATCTTCTTCCTTTTTCAGGTCTAACCATATTAATCTATTTGACCTTTCTCTCATCTGACCCCCCACATCCTCTCTTCCATGTGAATCTCTTTATTTTTCTTCTTAAATTAAAATCCTTTTAAAACTATCCTAAATGGTCAGCCTAGAAAGAGAAAAAGCATGTTGTAATTTGTGTCTGTTTTTTTTTAATACTTGGCGTAGTTTATTTTAAATACTTTATGGTGTCTCCTCTTTTTGTTTAAACTACCAAAGGAGAACAATCTGTATTCTATGAACATGTACTTACCTACTGTCAATGTGGAGCTTTTCTCCCCGGGCCTCCGCTGAAAATGGACATATATCCAGTCAGACCTTCCCGGTCAATAAAATAAATAAATAAAATTTTGGACTTTGTCCCTTATTAAAGACGTGAACAGGGACGTTGCTCCACATATCATAGATTATTTAATGACCAATGGACTCTCTAATGCGTAGGAGAAAGATGTAGAAATTTAATGTGTAGCATGGATCTTTATGCTGATATAAGCAGGGTTGATATGGTGACCACATTTTTGGTTGCGCTAGTTGTATTTCAATAGCTTGATAGTTATAGTCAAGAATTGTTTTGTATATTTGATGAAGTATAGATACGCGAAATAAGTCAAAAACAAAAATTCTAATAAGGGGATTTGACTAAAAAATAAGTTTATATTTTATATACTATATTTTATAAACAAGGAAGAACAAAAAATAATTGAAATAAATGCTTTTGAAAAACTCTTACAAAACTTTAAAAGTTAGTATTACACTTTGGCCACTGGATGGCAGCAAAGTGGAAACAGGGAAACCATATAAAACCAATTCTATTGGAATGATACACCTGGCACCATAGCCAGTGAAAAACTAGACAGAGAACTGCATATTAGCATATTGCCGAAGCAGGAAACACATGATGGGCCAAACACAATCATAAGAAGGAAAATGCCAATGGCTGACGCTATGAGACCTGCAACCAATGGAGATATTAGCATATTTTTGGCGCCAATCTTAAATCATGATCATAGGTCACAGGTCACTTAGTAATGTTAAAGAAAGATTATTGGATATTCTAATAAAGAATGAGAACGAATGGATATGATTGGATAAGAAGCTAACTAATTTTAATTTTATTGGTTAGTTTTTAATATAAATATGAAGTGTTGTAATTAAAAGATAACAATTTGAAGAAGGCTAAATAGCCCAAAGCGCTTATCGTTTTATTATCTTGGAATCTTATTTTAATTATTAAACTTGTTCGCTGCCTGACATAGGACTTTATCGTGGTGAATATTTGCTGTGGTGGAATACCAGAGGTTTTTTCTTTTGCATTTTTTTACATTACGAGATGGGTTGCCAACTAGCTTACAGATAGAACTCACACGGTAAGAATAGCGGGCTCCAGGTCCGACTCTAAACCAGTCATAAGTGGTGTCCCGCAAGGCTCGGTTCTGGGACCCCTACTGTTCGGCATATACTTCTCAGAAGTACAGGCAAACACAGGAGGACTATGGCTAACCAAGTTCGCCGATGACTGCAAACTGGGAGCCATGATTGACTCTCCGGCTGACATGGACATCCTCCAAAAGGGCCTTACTGAGACGGACACCTGATGTCAAAGTCATGGCTTCAAGCTAAATGCCAAAAAATGCATAGTCACCCATTTGTGAAAAAAGAAAACCCCAAGAATTACCACATAGGTGGCAGCCCCCTTAAGACAGAAGAGGTAATAAGAGATCTGGGGACCCAGGTAGATAGTAATCTCTCCTTTGACAATCATATTGCCAAAGTAGTTAGGAAATCCGTCTATGTGGCCCATCTAATTACTAAAGGGTTCGCATCTAGAAATAAAGAGGTTATAGTGCCCCTCTACTTGTCACTCATTAGACCCATCATAGACCCATCATAGAGTACAATGCCCCATTTGGGATATACCTCACAAGACACTTCCAACAGCTGGAAAGACCACAAAAGTACCTCACCAAGAGGATTACTGGCCTCAAACTTATGTCCTATGCAGCCCGACTGAAAAAACTCTGGCTGTACTCATCTGGCTGTACTCAGTGGCATATCGCTTACTCAGAGGTGATCTCTGCCTGACTTACAAAGCCATGTCCAACTCCGAATTGATGGACATGCTCCACCTAAAGAAATCCAAGTCACTGCGAGCCACGTGCTCTAGTGAGCTAAACCTCACCACAACAATAAATAGAACATGCTGGAGGGATAGATTCCTGTCACAGAGACTCCCCATGCTTTAGAACAAAATTCCAAATTACATCAGGCAGAGCCCCTCACTAACACTCTTTATCAGAAACCTTGACGAGTGGATGGGTAACAGAAAATACACCCCTGGGATCACTTCACTGGCTCTGCTTGACAGAGGATCAGTTAGTCAATGGGGTGTCGAAAGCTGACACTCTGGCTAGGCTTATAAATGCCCTCGGGCAGATAGGTTCATAGGTAGGTACTAGGCTAAGTATATTAGAGGGTCAGCCCAGGTAAGAAGGTTTGGAGACAAAGCCAGAGACGCAAGATTATGTTGGTTTAGAGATGTGCTCAAGAGGGATGCAGAATAGATTGGGAAAAAGATGCTAAGGATGAAGCTGCCAGGTAACAGGAAAAGAGGAAGGCCAAGATAAGGTTTATGGATGTGGTGAGAGAGGACATGCAGGTAGTTGGTGTGACAGAGCAAGATGCAGAGGACAGGAAGAAATGGAAACAGATGATCTACTGTGGTGACCCCTAACGGAAGCAGCTGAAAGAAGAAGAAAAGTGTTTGCACAATCACCAGTGTGACAGGCTGGCCCCATTATTGAGCATTTCATTGTACAGGACTCTCTGCCATGAGTCTATAACACCCAGAAACTAAGTGGGTGATTATTTCCAATTCTTTTTGCAGGACCTACAGTTGCCTCGTTCTCCCACATGTTTAATGGAGCTTGTAAACCAAATGTGTATGCAGCCCATTATCCTGAGTGCCATTGTTAGTGTTTCATCCTTTGGTTTCAACTCACTTCTCCTTAACCATTCCTGCTTCAAATTCTGACTGACATGAGGTTGTTCCAGGATATTTTTTTACTTGCCACTATATTTATGGCTTTTCCACAATTTTTCCCTCTCATCTGCTACTTCTATTTATATTCTTTCTTTTGTTTCTTGGCACATTCAGTTGCAGTCTGATTTTTGTCTACTTCTGGTTTGATTTCCATTCCCACTTGACACTATAATACTTCTGCTAAACTAAGCAGAGAGGTAATTTTAGACTTCCTCTCCTCATGTTTTAAAACTTTCACTAGGTATAGATCTGATGAGGTAATCAGATCTGTACATGTAATCAGTTTTGAGGAAGCCCAAACCTCTTCGGTGTATGGAATATATATCCTTGGTATACACTGATTTTTACATATCACTAGCCGGTACGTAAAAATCAACTGCCAATCATTAGCGGACCGGAGTTCCGCTGTGGCGACCCCTAACTGGGAAAAGCCGAAAGACACAAACAAACAAACTTGATAAGTGTGAAGCATATGTTTTTCTGTTCAACTGATCCAACACCTTTTGGAGTCAATCACACCAAAACTGTAAATTAGAACAGGAACAGCAAACTAGTTTATAATTTGGACTTTATTCCTAGACATCAAAGCCATTTTCAACATTCATTTTAATCTTCAAGTATTCCTTCCTGACTTTTATTCGCATTTGTTAATATTTTGTTGTGATCCTTCATCAATTCCCAAATATTTATAAACTCCTTCCTGCTCAACTTAATTATCATGTTCCTGTCCCAGACTGATATTTTCTTTGTACTGCAAATTTCTTGCTTAAAACACTGCTTTTGTTTTATCAAGAGCAAATGTCATTCTTGTATCACCTGAAGCGCTTTTAATAACTTGCATTTGTGCTTCCAACTCATCATCTGATGAACTGTGCAGTTTTAAGTCATCCACAAAAAAAAGCAGATGAGAAGTCTCTAAGCAAGGTTATTTTCTGGGAGCCAAACTGTAACCAGGACCTAATCTGTTAAGTAAACATTTTAATGGGTTAAAGGCAAGAAAATAAAACAGCAGTGACAAAGAATCACCCTGGAATATCCCCCTTTGAATTTTTATCCCTGGGATAATAATTTGCACTTTGTCAGGGTTTAATTGCAAAGTGGTTTGCCACTGTTTCATGGTCACTATAATGTAATTCATCAATGTAGGCTGTATCTTTTAAATCTGTAAACACTCCTTTATCCATGAATGTGGGATGCTGTCAAATACTTTTCTGTAAATCATACAAGCCATATTTAGATTCTTTCCCTTTTTACAATTTTCCATTATAGCTTTATTTAGCAACAAATGATCCTTTGTTCCATATGACTTTCCTTTGTTACCCATTCGTTTTATTATCATGATTGAGTTTTCGTATAACCGATTATATGCTCTGTCTGTATCAGTTCCAGTATACAGTTTATACATCATCGGAAGGCAGGTTATTATAGCAATAACCCACGCCTGGGTGTGGGTAATGCTGGATTTACCCACGGTTGGCGTGGTTTGGTCCCGAGGGCTACCATGACATTATTTAAGAAAAGAAACTATTACTTTTCTTAAATAATGGCATAGTATAATGCCTGTTTACTGCCCTTCCGCAGATGTCTGGCATCCGGCAGTTCTGATGTACTGGCGCCTGCGCAGTACATCAGAGCTGTATAGCAACGGAGAAAGCAAGATCTCCGTTGCTTTTTTGTTTTAAGCTATGTTAAATGGGTTTAACATAGCGATACAGTTTAAAAGCAACGGAGATGTCCGTTGCTTATTTTAACTGTCTCGCTATGTCAAACCCATTTAACATAGCAACAGTAAAAAGCAACAGAGATCTTGCTTTCTCCGTTGTTTTTAAACTGTTCGCTATGTTAAATGGGTTTAGCATAGAGACAGTTTTAAAATAAGCAACGGAGATGTCCGTTGCTTATTTTAAAGCTGTCTCGCTATGTTAAACCCATTTAACATAGTGAGACAGTGTTTTAAAAGTAGAGTTATACTAATGGAAAAAAGTCTGGGCGACCGGACCTTTTTCCATTAGTATAACTCGATTTACAATGTGCACGCTGGCCAATCAGCGTGCACGTTTTGGGGGGGTCATGGTATAATGGTCTATAGTTTTTAGAATGGTTTACAGGTTCACTCTTAAGCAAGATTATCATTTTTCCTGTTGTTAACCAGGTTGGTGTCAGTTTGGGATGCGTATATGAGTAATTCTTACTCAGGGCTAAATCTTTGTGCAAAGATGTTAATACTTTTAGCCAGAAGTTAGGTACTGCATCTGGGTCTGGGATTTTCCAGTTAGGAGCTTTTCTTAATTTTGTTTCAATTTCTCTGTTCATTACTTCATCCCATTTCATATCCTGTACATTTGAACTCCATACTATCCATTCTGTATCTTTGTTATGTTTAACAGGGTCTTCATAAATATTTCTCCAAAATGGTCTATTTCTTTTTTTTTGTGGCATTTCTATTCTTTTTACTTTGTTTCCCACTACTCTATAAAACGTTTTTGTGTCATCAATGACTTGCTTATTTTGTACTTTTCATGTACAGTTATCTGCCTATCTTCTTTTTTTTCTACACTAAATCCTTCACTTTGCAGGTATTTCAGTTTCTGTTTGTTTAACCTTTACCTTACTAAATTCTCTAGTCTATGCTCCCCCTTTGTGTTCTTTTCTTTTGTTAAATTCTCCATATCTGGATGCCTTTGTCTGCATTTCTCTTCAAATATCTTTGGAGCTCCATTTTTGTATTGATTTGTTTGGCTTTCTCATTTCTATTATGCCAGTAAGACTGGCCAGATGTTTAAAGAATGCATTTATGAACATATATCTGATACTGCAAAGCAGAAAAATAGCAAAAAAATAGTAATGCAGCATCTAGGCATCTGATTGAAAAGGGTGGAAAACATCTGTTCAAGTTTCACGTATTATAACTAGTTCATACAACATACTAAAGCAGTGGAAATAAGTTGAATTTTGGAACAACTGGCATATTGTTATTCAGTATTAAATTATTTATTATTAAAACCTATGTTAAAGCAAAAAGGATTACGACATTAACAGTAATTATTTTATTCATAGGTGATTACTAGGCTAATGGCTCAAGAACCCATACAAGCCTAGCCAGTTGTACCCAGATGTTACCCAATTTTCTATCCCTATGGGAAAGATAACAAAGGTCAGCAAGCTGGGTTTTGACTAAAAATAAGGGACATGGGTGCCACCCCAGGTGTGAATTTGCAATTTCCCATCCATCGGTCCAAATTGTGCTTGAAGATGGTCAGGGAGGGGCTCTGCTTCATGTGCTAAGGAAGCCTATTCCAGAGGAGAGGCAGTCTCTGAGACACATATCTGTCTCTCCAGCATGATCTATTCATGTCAGAGATCAGGTTTAGACATTTGGAGCTAATAACCCTTGTGCAGTTAGTTTTACAAATATGCAACATTTCTATTAGAGTTGGGTCAGAGACTGCCTTGTAGGTCAGACACAGATCGCTCCTCAATAATTGACAGGAAGCTGAATAACAGTGCTAGGACTTTTACTCGGTCCACACATGACATGTTGGTTATACCCTGTATTTTTTGGTAAGAAACATCTGAGGATGCTCAACTGTTGTAGGTGCCTTGTGAGGTACATGCCAAAGATTGCACTGTACTTGATTACTGGTCTGATGAGGGCCATAAACAGTGGTACTATGACATCCTTAGATCTGGATGCCATGCCCTAAGCTGAGTCACACAGAATAATTTCCTTACAACCATGGACACACGGTGGTCAAATTTCAGATTAGTATCTGATCTCTCATCACTGGGTCCACTCTTAAGGAGGTGCTATCAATGTTGTAATTTGCAGGGGTATTTGATTTCCCAAACGGTATTATTATGCACTTCTTTGCATTTAGTTTGAAGCCATGGCTCTGACACCAGTCTTTAGTCTGTGTCGTACCTTTCTATAGGATATCAACATTGTTTGGGGAGTCAGTGATTGCCCCCAGCTTGCAGGCATCAGCAAACTTGGTCAGCTAAAAGGCCTGAGAAGTATATTCCAAACAGAAGGGGACCCAGCAATGAGCCCTGTGGTACTCCACTGGTGACTGGCCTTCAAGTATTTAATATTAAAAGAGGTGTATATGTTTTTAAGCGAAGAGTGAGGTATGTAATTAACACATGATTTTTTTTTGCTAAATAAAGGCAATGTATTTTTATTTTTGAAACTGCCTGTTGATGCATTAAGTGAAAATGTGTTTGAAGTGCATTTAATAAATAAATCTCTCTCTCTCTCTCTCTATATATATATATATATCTATATATTCTACATGGTGTTAAACCACAGTTTATGTTTGGAGAGATACGACTGCCATTGAAATTTCAGACGCCTCCTTATTGGGTTGCAGTACTGTGAGGATGAACACACTGAAGGTCAGCCACATCGAAGTCCACAACAGTGACTTGATCCGACCCCCCCCCCCCAATGCTGTACCTATGGTAATGGTAGCACCCATTGTCATTTTCCTTTAATACATTAATCCCAATTGTTGCAACTTGGTACAACACCAGCAAGAAATCATTTTTTTTATTTATGTGAACTTGCACACATGTATACATACTGAAATCAACCAACATAGTTCTGGGAGGTTGGACAAAACTGGAATACCCAAAGAATACCCATACAACTAAGGATAGCACATGCAAACTCCATACACAGGCAGTGCCCAGAGGTCATGACCGAATCTCAAACTGTGTGGCTGAAAGGCAGCTATCTAAATCAGTGAGCCACAGTACTCCTCTGCCACCCCTGACTGCAGTCACTACCATTGTTAATCAATATTGTATGATAAGGATTGCATGTTTCTGATATAATAAAATGTCTGAAAGTTTAAGGTTGGGCCAAGGTAATCAGGAACGTGATAACAATGATACACACAAAATGCAAACATTTTAGGGGCACAAACAGTACACTTGAAAGGGAGCATTTTTCCCACTTAGACATTGAATAATTGGAACAAATTACCAATAAAGATTACATCAGTAAATCCTGTTTACACATTTATGTCTTTCTTTTGGGTACAAAATCTTCAAACAGAAATGTGCAGGATACCGAGTCCTAGAAGGCTTCTTATGAGGTTGACAATCTGGCTATGCCAACAGATTAAACCAGGAGAAGAAGCAAAATGGAATGTAAAAAAAATCCTAAATGCTATTTTGTATTTATATTTTTTATTGCCTCCTTTCTCACATACTACTTATCTGACTTACAATCCCTTCACAGGCTATTACTTAGCCTCTAAGGACCTTTCCTGCTTCAGACAATTGACAAAACTTTCACAATCACTAGAATATAGCGTATACAAAAATTTCCATCTACTATTGTATTGTTTACATTTTATTTGCTTAATGGCAGGAGGAGACAAAGAGCCTATTTAGTCTTCCCTTTGGGTACATTTAACATTCTACCTCCCCTCCATCCTTAAATTCTTCCTTACCTTTTACTCCACCTCTCCCCATGCCATCTCAAATGTCAATATGGATTCCCTCTTTACCACCTGTTGTGATTCTATTGGATTATAACCATCCCTATAAAGAAGTTTTTTGGAGATGAATGGTGGAATTGGTCCTTAAACACTGTCTGTGCTTCCTCCTTCCCCTCTCACTGACAAGACTTTTGGCATCAACATAGATTCATAAGTTCTTACTAAATTTATGTCCAAAAAGATCACTGAGAATCTCAGCCAAAATGTTCACATCTACATCCTTTGAGAAAGTTGGACAAATGCAGGCAGCCATTAGGACAGCTTTAAAATATTCCTAGGCATTCTGGCACCTCCCATAATGCACCACACAAATCATCTTCCCCAGATTTCCAGTAGGCCGTGCACAATGACAACAACTCGACATTAGCTTCTAGACTAGTGATAGCCAACTATAGCCCTTTGGCATCCTTGTAGCAACCCTTTTGTTTGCCCTACTCAGGTATAACATTTTCAGATAAATGGGTGCACTGGTGATGGGTGCTGTCTGCCCTCTAATGGCTTGCCACAGAATTACAGTATTAATTTTTTTTTATTTATGTATTAAATGGGAAAATAGTAACAATAGTAGGCAAGCAATCACAAGGACCATAAGATCCATAGCCACATTCACCTTTAAGAAGGAAAAGCTAAACGTTTGCATCTCTCTTTTCAAGCACTCAGTACTGCACACAACCTAACCACAATTTGTACATTTGAGTCAACCAGTCTAATCAAGACTAGACTTAAAGGTTTTCAAAATACTACTTAGTTTAATGTGTAGTTGTGATTTATTCCATAGACTGAGAATGTGTTGCAGTTAAGAACTTGTTTCTCCAGAGAGTCATGTTTATTTGTGTAAATTTAGGTCCCTAGTGCAGGTGACTGAAAAGTCACTGATTTTGCCAAGAATGGGATCATCAAACAGGAGTGTGTTTTCTGTGGCTCACACATAAAGACACAGGTCACCTTGGTGCATCCTGTGGGCTACTGGGTATAATGAGTTGTAATAATCCTATCAGGATAGTTGAAAGATTTAAGACATTTTGATTTTCTTGGTAAGGTATTTTGGGTCCTTTCCAATAAGGCAATATGCTTTGATTTACACATACCAAACAGGGCACTGTATTCAATGATGGGTCTGATAAGGGAAGTGTACAGTGACGATAAGACTTCTTTGGATCTTGCAGATATTCCCTTGGAAATTGACTGGGCCAATCAGAAGGATTTCCTGACAATGGTGGAAACGTGATGATCAAATGAGAGAGAGTTGCCCACATAAGTACCCAGGTCTCTTATGACCATGTCTGTCTGAAGAAGAGCACCATGTTCCATTATGGAATGGGGGGGTTCTAATCAGAGGGGGCAAACACCAGCTGTGGAAATAGGCCAAGGGCAATGATGCAATGCTGGGCACTATGGATAAGGGTTTGAGCAAAAAGGGAAGACAGGATAAGGCCAGTTCAACTAATTCCATCACGGGAATAATGGGAGGTAAAAAGCTGCAGCTATGGGAATAGTTCAAGCATGCTGTACTCAGGGCTATCATTGAGGGTTTGAGGAAATAGCTAAAAGGGAAGAAAGCAAATGTGGCTACATATAAATGGAAGGCTAGAAATTAGGGATAAAGACAGGGCATATAAAAAGTAGAAAGGAGGGGGTGTGAGGGTTGGAGACAAAAAAAGCAGCAAAAACATGTGATGAAAAGTAACTTGCAAGCAGGTTCAAGACAGGGAACAAATGCTTACTTAATTACAGAGCAGAAAGGAGGAAGGGAGGACCCAATATGACCAAGGTGGGAAAAGATATGAAGGATATTCCAGAAGAGTGGTAAACAAGCAAAGGTAACGAATAAATACTGTTTCAATCTTTAAAATCGAAGGATCTTATTCTGAGAGGGAGTTTGTCAGAGCTAACAGAACAAGGAAACATTTTCCTGTAATGGTGGTAAAAGTACAATGACCAGCTAGGCTGGCTCTTGAGGTCCTCAAGAATCTGGTCAGTGTGCTAGCAGATCTCCTGGCTCTGGTTTTCGACAGATCACTGACCATTACAGAAGTATCTGTGGACTAGAAGATAGTAACTGTACAATTGTGGGAAAAATAGGGTCCAGGGAACTACTGGCCTGTTAGCCTAACAGCAGTGGCAGGAATGATCTTGGATAAAGATAGCCAGGAAAACTATTGCCCAGACCCACCTCATTTCTACTCTTTTCTATGCCTCTGCTTTATATACTAACCTATCTAAGAATAACATCCCCAAACGTTCTACCTGCTATAATAGCATAGCTAGATTCATTACATGTACACCCTTTAAAACTCACCACTGTCTTAACCTCAAACAACTAGGATGGCTAGAATTGCAGAACCACATACTTTATCAGCAGTTACTTATCACTCAAAAGATCCTACATCACCCCAATAATACCCCTATCCTCACTAATCTGATTTCACCATACAAAAATCTAGCTACCCTACGTTCTGCTAATAAACTCCTGGTCTCCTTGATTAAATCTAATAATAAAGCTGGTGACTCACTTTTCACAAACACTTCAGGCAAAAACTGGAATCAGCTCCCTCCTGAACTATCTAACCTACCTTCTACTTCTCTATTCAAAAAACATATTAAAGAACATCTTAAAACTCAGTGGCTTTGTCCCTGTGCTAACCCAGACTGAAATCTGTTTCCCCACCCCTCATTCTTAGGCCTCTAACCTAGGCCTCCTAATCATGCTTCTTTTTTTTCATAGTAAGAGGAAATATTATAAGGACTTTACTCTGTTGTGCTCATACCCACTTTGTGTTTAGTACAGCTGCCATTCTTTACCTAAAAATAAACTTTTAGCATAATGTCTATATTCTATAATTACATTACTATATATTTGCTTTTAACCAATGCTACCACTGTACTGTTTTCTTACATGGCCTAGTTATATCTTGTTATATATTGTTAACTTGTGTTTTACTGTTTATGCTTGGAGCTTTTCTCCCCGGGCCTCTACTGAAAATGGACTCAAATCCAGTTAGACTAGCCCGGTCAACAAATGTAAAATAAAATAAAAATAAAATCTTGAGGGAAAGATTGGTTACTTTCCTACAGGACAGCAATCAACACGAGTTCAAGGGTATAAGGCGCTATCCATCAGACCTGATCAAATTTCAAGACTGGGTTACAGAACATGACAAGTAAATACTAATCAACATACTCTACCCGGATTTTAAACAAGCCTTTGACTGTCTTACACAGGAAACTGCTAGAAAAACAGGGTGTTGACAGTAGGATGAAGGACACACAGGGCTGTGGTAAGACCGACAATGTCAGAAATAAGGAAGGGACTAGTAAAAGAAGGGTCAGTCCTAGGTCCACTACTTATCACTGTGTCCATTTTAGGCATATGTGAGAAAAAACACAGCAGTATCAGACACTTCAAGAGTAACACAAAGTTAGCAACAGTACGGGACTGAGGAGAAGCCTAGTGGGAAAGGCTGTCCAAATGGGCTAAAGGACAGAAGCTAATATTCGATACAGAAAAATGCAAAGTAATACATCTGGGACAGAACCCTGGTTTGAACTATCAGTGAACACCGAAGGATAAATTTATGGGACTGTTGATTATACCTGGACTGGGCCATTAGAATCAGAGTGAGAGAGACACTGGAAACAGCTAACTGAAAACACTGGCAACAGCCAATAGAAAAGTGACCGCATTCTCAAAGGGACAGTCTCCAGAAGCAATAGGTAATTGTTCTACTATACTGGATCATGGTCAGACCAATACACTGGTACTGTGTGCAGTTCTGGAGGCCGTAATATCAAGACAGAGATGTCAAGGAAAGCCACTAGAAGGATGCATGGAATGGAGGGAGAAAGATATGTTCAGAGATTAGAGGAGCTAAAGCTCTTCTCACTTGAGGCCAAGAGAGGCATGAGGACATGCTATGGGTATTCAAGATCATATCAGCAAGATGTGAAAAGTAAAAGGGGGCACAAATGGCAAATTGTAGAGAACAATTACAACTTGGGTTTCAGAAATCACTTCTTCACAAGGCGTAATACAGACCCATGGAGCAGATTACCAGTGGTGATGATGGAATCCATGGAGATACTGAACAGGACATGGCAAAAATCAGAAACAAATGAGGGGAAAGACAGGAAAAAGTGAAGTAAATACTGATTCCATTTTAATGACAGACTAGACAGGCTTGTTCCAGCTATCTACTGGAAGCAAATGTAATGCAGCAGTATACAGTCTTAACTGTGCATATCTTTTCTTTGTAGATGCTCCCCTGAAATAGCATCCTGGTAGTCCCAAATAATGTACTATGTTAGCAAAACAAGTTTCTTTTTTGTTTTAAAATGTGTGGAATTCCACAGTCATAGTTCATAATGACATGGCATTTTTACCTTGGCAGTAAAAAAACTTAGTAATGCACAAAGCTACCTCTTTTCCTGAACATTATAGGACATCATTTCTACTAATTATAACAGACTCACTCACTAGAAGAGATACCTTTTCTTTTAACTATAACCATGTATGCTAAAATTAATGCAGTTTATACATGTTGTTTTCTATCTACATTGCACCGAAAACTGCATAAATATCTAAGCTTCCAGAAATTAATCTTAACGTTTGTCTCACAAAACAAGTCCTAATAATTTTAGCATTTTAACTTTTCCCCTTAATATCTGTTGGTGGGGGAGTAGAGGTACTTAGGCTGGACTTGCACATCACAACTGTAAGTATAATAACTCTAATCAGAGGGCAACTTAACCACTTTTGTTGGCATTTTAGAAGCTGGAATCAACACGTACAGACTCTGTATGGAAGCTTTTGCTTTCAAAATTTAAAATCTCAAAACGTGCATCACAGTGTTACTATTTTGTAAAGGCAGATGAAGACACTAATATGGTGTCTTAGACATATTTACATCCTTAAGAGTGCCTTACTCTGACAAGCCACATTTCTAAGTGGAGTGCCTCTGTAGTACCAAGGTTATAAGATGGAAACTACATACAAAGTGTATGTGACATTTAGTTTTACTCATATGGCAGTTTAGTACAGAAATACTAGTCTGTTTGGGAAGCCTGGCTCATTTATTCGGATCAAATCCAACATCACTGCCTTTGTGAGAAATAACCGTCTAATCAGTACCAGCACAACTCCATTACCCACAATCACCTGGTTAAGTTAACTAATGGCTCTAGATGGTACTACACAAAACATTTCATCAAATCAAATAGACTTACTACTACAGCTATCTGTGCATAACACAAATAAAACTGTGTGACCAAATGACTCTTTCTTCCTCTAAACTAGATCAGCAGAGGTATTCCACAGAGGGTACTATAGAACACTAAAATAGGATGGGGATCGGAACTACAGCCTTTTAGAGCTGCCCTAATGTCAGCCAGCTACATTTATGTGATTTGGATCTGACCCTGTTATGCACATGACATCAATTTACTACTTTGTTATCAGAGCCTCCCCTCTGCTATCCCTGTTTAGGATTGTGCTTCTACAGTTTAGAAAATGTACTTTGATAATGACTTTTGCTATGAAGAGCATAATATTTTGACAGTGGATGAATAAAACGGAACCCAAATACTTCATACATACATATATAACTTGTCAGCAGAACAGCTATGATTCTGACCTAGTGATTCACCTAGCTGTCCCCATCACACCCCATTTCCCACTTACCCTCATGCCTTTTTATAAAATTCTGTTATTTCATTTGTCCACTACCCACTCAGAGAAACAGTATTTTCTCATATCGACTCTAAAGCTTGCTCTTCAGTGGAACCAAATCATATTCCCATCTTCTGTTCCATTATCTAAGGAAATATATTCAGCCTGTCTGTCTAGCATATCTGCATATGCCTTCCCTTCCTTCTTTTTCAATGCTCTTTTTTTTTTTTCTCTACTTGGCTTCCAAAACTGGTTGCATTATTCGACATGGGCCATACTAATAGCCTTAAACAATGGCAAGTTGCCTCTGTGTCCGGGGAACTGTAGCTTTACATCTTGGTGGCCTTGTTTGTTGCTTTTTCAGTCTATTCCTGGTTATTACAGTTACTATTTGGGGGTGTGTAGATCAGAGTGTAAAGTGTGCGTGCTTATATCTTTAAGAATCATGTGAGGCTTTACGTGTACATATATAACCCACACACATGCACAACCTTAGTGCCATTTTGAAGGAGCAGCTAGGGAGTGAGCATGCATGATCATAGTCGTTAATTGTATATAAGTTACTTAAGTTACAGTCTATAGTCAACAATAATAATGTGTCTGTATATAATAAAGCTGATTGAACAGAACCCACAAAGACTTGTTTATTCGTGTCATAACACCAAATTGACATGGTGTTGGAACTGGGATGGAAGAGAAAAGAATATTCGAAGCCATGAGATGTAAAGACAACAGTGATGGAAAAACAGAGAGAAAAGAGCACAAACATAATCAGAAAGAATCAAAGGTAATGAGAAATAAAACAAATTATTTACTCAATGTGAAAGACAATAAAAGGGACATTACAATGGCAAAAACCGCAATATCAGGTAAGTGGAAAGTACGAAGTTTGTTAACTAAAGAAAATGTTTAAGGTAAAATTATTTGATGAAACAATTAACTGTAAAGCAAAACGAGTATGTGTAAAGCAGAAAATTAGTGTGTTTACAACCAAACAAGTGTATTTAAGGCAAAGTTGGGCATGTTTAGAGTAAAACGAGCACAAGAAAAGTATGTTGGGCAAGAAAGGGCTCAAACAAGCAAAAAGATAATAGGAAAAGAAAAGGGCACATTAAGCAAAATTAAAGCAAAACGACTGTATGTGTTTTGGTAAAGTGCTGTACTTGGGCATAACTACGACTTTGTATTGTACCCAGGGCGTAACTAAAGTTATTCAAAGTATCTCAGAGTGTGTAAAAGTGCTTACAGTGTGTGCTTATTACTGTGCATGTATTTCGAAGCGTGCATTGTGTGCAAAGTGCAACTATTTCATGCAATCCAGTAAAAATATAGATATTTCGAAAAGTTCTTGTGCTTGGTGTGTCTATTCGCAAAGTACTACAATTACAGAGTGCTTCTTGTACTGTAAAGAACTGCCTACCAAGGTACCGCCATTTTGGGGACATTTCTGTGCACTGATTGCAGTTATTTGCAAAGTGCAATTACTTCAAAAGTTATTGAGTTTTGGGCAACAGATGTTCAATTTATTCACATTGTACAGTTGCTTGACATGTTCATACACTGCTAAGAGGTGTTTTCTTGCAAAAGACAACATTACAAGAGTATCACAGTGCTCATGAATTATTCAGTTGCATCGTAAACTTCTCGAATGTTTCTTAAAGTGATGACTTTAGCAAATGATGGTAAATGACTGTAGCATTTCTGCCTTTATCGATAAAAATTCCAAAAGTATAGCAAATGATGGTGTATTACTTTAGAATTTCTGCTTTTACCGATAATATTCCAAAAGCATAAAAAAAACCAAGAAGTTATTTCACAAAGTTCAATAAAGTATAAAAAAACCAGAGAAGTTTATTTCGCAAAGTCCCATGTTCGTTCATTTGCATAACTCTGATAAACCTAACGTAAATATATGTTCAGAGCACGAAGGTATTGGACAAGTTCTATTTATGCCAGAAACCTCTGCATGTGTATGTGTGTATATTCTTGCTTACTCTTAAAACCCTTGGCAAACGGATTTCGAAAACCCCTACCACTTGTGTTTGATCAGAATATTGCACAGAGAACTGGAGAATATTTGAGTAAGAGTATGACATTTTCATACAAGCAGCTTATGCAGATAGAGATGCACGCACCAGAGCATTCATTTTGTTAAACCTAGCAGGGTCAGAGGCCATAGAAAGAGAGCATTCATTTCAGTATGCACCAGCAGTGTATGAAGGAGAAGGTGCAGATCGCCATATTGTTATACAAGCTGAATCAAGGGAAGACCCCGAGTGTTTGAAGCACAAGTTTAGAGAAATGTGCAACCCCCAGACGAATATTAAATTACAGAGGCATTTGTTTTACACAAGAGGTCAGAAACCAGGGGAAACATTTGCAGCTTATATAACTGACTTGAGAAACAGAGCTAAGATGCATCTGTTTGGTGATGATGAGCTGATAAAGGACAGACTTGTATGTGGTATTAATATTGCTGTTGTGAGAAAGATTTTACTTTGTGACAGTGATTTAACATTGAGCAAAGCCATAGAGATTTGTCAATTCCATGAGGTGACAAAAACTTACAAGTATTCTTGCGAGTGACAAAAGCATGGTTTCAGTTGTCTCCAAAGCACATGTAGACAGTATGCAATACATGTAGACAGTATGCAACACATGACAAACAAGAACAGGCCTAAGCACGTGGCAGCTACAGAATTTCCAAAGAAGTCACAAGATTTTCTAGAAAGTTCCAAGAAAGAGGAGCAGGCTACAGCGCCAGCTCAGTGCAACGTGAATCAGCAAAAACCCAAATCTTGTTTTATTGTTAACTGTTGCAATTGTGGTGCAAATTATGAGTCTGAAAGAGAAAACTGCTTAGCATTTAGTCAGCAATGGCACAAGTGTAAGAAATGGAACAATTTCCAAAAGTTTTGTACATCAAGTAAGCCTCATGCAGTTGTAAAGAAAGGTTGCACAAAAAAGCAAGTTGGTCAATTAGAGCCAAAACAGTCAGCTTTCTATGCAGATGGTGTATCAGTGTTTGCTGAAAGAGGTGATGCAGTAAACTTATTAACAAGAAGTGAAGTGTTTTGTATGGTCCGGATAAATGGAAAATCCACAGAGCTCAAAGTAGACACTGGGTCAAAGTGTAATGTTGTATCAGCTGACACATTTGCAAGAGTGAGAAATAATGAACAACTCAATGTAACCAGTAGTGAGAGACTTGTTGCTTATGGAGGTGAATAAATTCAAACCGAAGTTTCAGTGATACTTTCATGTTATTTGGCCGAGAATTATTACAACTTGTTATTCTACACAGTCCAAAGACCAGTGCAATCTTTATTGGGTCTCAAAGATAGTTTAAGAATGAATCTGCTTTCTTTTGCTAAAGAAGTTCATCATGTGAGTGCAGTTCCAAGTTTCAATTTCTCCAAGGCCATTTTCTCAGAGTATGCTGATGTTTTTGATGACAAGTTAGGCAAACTTCCAGTTATGTATTCCATTAAGTTAGACCCAGAGATCACTCCTGTATTCAGACTAGCAAGAAGAGTTCCAATAGCTATGCAAGACAGAGTTAAAGTTCATTTGGAGTGATTTCTCCAGTCAAAGAACCAACTGAATGGGTGTCGTCCATGGTAGCTGCTCAGATGAAATCAGAATATGCATTGATCCAAGAGATTTGAACAAAGCATTAAAAGACCATATCATCCAGTGCACACAGTTGAAGAAGTTGCAACTCTAATATCAAATGCAACTGTATTTTCTGTTTTGGATGCAAAGAGTTCATTTTAGCAAGTGATGCTGGATCACATATCTTCATTTCTAACTAGTTTTGCTACTCCATTTGGCAGATACAGATTCCTAAGGATGCCAGTTGAAATAAATTCTGCAAGTGAAGTTTTTCATGATGGAATGGAACAAATATTTTTGGGTTATCCTTGTGCCATAATAGTAGGTGATATGTTGGATGGAGGCAGTGGTGAAGCAGAGCATGATAGATACCTCAAGAAAGTTCTAGACAAAGCCCGTGAAGTGAACTTAAAGCTCAGTCCTCTGAAGTGCAAATTCAGACTCTTCCAGAAGTTATGTATTGTAGGTCATTTGTTTACAAGTACAGGCTTGAGACCTGACCCTACCAAGCAAGCAGCTATTCTAGAAATGTCAGTGTCAGAGAATGTACAAAGTTTACATCGTTTTCTGGGCATGGTCAACTACTTAGGCAAATTTATACCAGACTTCAGTGAGCTTACGAGAGCTAACATGCAAAAATGTTGCATGGTCATGGTTCGAACATCATCAGAAGGCTTTTAAAGACCTTAAGCAGAAAATTGCTACTCCACCCATGTTAAGATGCTATGATGTGAACAAACCAGTTATTCATTCCTGTGATGTTTCAAAATTTGGCCTTGGCAAAGTTATATTTCAAGAGGGCAGACCAGTGGCCTATGCATCTTGAACACTAACCCAAACTGAGATGCAGTATGCTAAAATTGAGAAAGAGCTTTTGGCTATAGTATTTGTATGCTCCAAGTTTCATGATTATATTTATGGTCAACCTATTCAGACTGAAACTGATCATCAACCTGTAGTTACTATTCTAAAGAAGCTTATGCATTTTGCTCCAGCGAGATTACAAAGAATGATGCTCAAATTGCAAAAGTACAATTTCAAACTGGTCTACACTAAAGGCAAATTGCTCTATCTGGCTGATATTTTATCCAGCTCTCCTAGAAATACAACAGAACAGCTTGGTGCAGAGCCTTTTGACTTTGATGTGATGTCAGTGCGCAATTTTTCTACCACTAGACTTGATGAGTTAAGATATCACACTCAGACTGATCCAATTTCACAAAAGCTCAATCTTTATATTAATGTAGGTGGTCATCAAAGCAATCTAGTCTATCACCTGAGGTGCAAGCGTATTCTCCTTACAGAGATGGATTGTTGCTGGAAGATGCCATTATTTTTCAAAGGTACTAAAACTGTCGTTCCTGCTTCCTTACAACAAGAAGATATTCAGATTTTGCATAGTGGTCACCCAAGATCCTCATCCACTAAGAGAACAACAACAGAACTGGTATTTTGGCCTTCATTATCAAAGGACATTGATAGAATTCTTTCTTCTTGTTCAGTATGCAATAGTACTAGACCGCATTTGCAAAGAGAACCGCTTCAGCTAAGTCCAATTTCTGAACTACCTTGGTCTACTGTAGCAACTGATATCTTTGAGTGGAACAATCAACACTACTTAGTTTTGGTAGACTCTTAATCAAATTGGTTTGAGATTGATCTATCACCAAATTTAACCTCAACTGCTGTTATTTCTAAGTTGAAATGTTATTTCTCAGTTCATGGTAGTCCACGCAAACTTTTTCCTGACAATGGTACTCAGTTTACTAGCCAGTTGTTTCAGAATTTTGCAAAAGAATGGGGCTTTGTACATATCAATAGTAGTCCTGAATATCCTCAGTAGTCCTGAATATCCTCAGTCCAATCAATGATCTACCTGAACGAGCAGTACAGAGTGCAAAGCAGTTACTTGAAAGGTCAAAGCGTGACAATACCAATGTATTCTTGAATTTGCTTAATCTCAGAAACATATCAGTGATGATATTCTTGGCTCACCTACTCAAAGACTACTTTCCATGCAAACTAGAACTACGCTACCTATTTCTTCAAGTTTGCTGCAGCCTAAATCTAAAAACAGTAAAACTATCAAGGTTCAATTGGTTAAGAAGTGTAATAATCAGAAATTTAGTTACAAGAGATCAAGCAGATTACTTTGTCCATTGAGGGAAGGAGAGACGCTACGAATCCAGACAACAAAAGATTTTGATCGAATAGGACAAATTACAGGCATCTGTGTAGAGCTGAGATCTTACTTGGTAAATTCTAAAGGAGTGGAGTATAGGAGGAATCGCAAACATCTTCTTCCTGTACTAAAACCATCATCATTGCAGCCACACCATTGTATCTGTGATGCAAACTCTAAACCGAAGAGCGAGTCAGACACAGTTTCCAGACCAGAATGTGTTCAAAGTCTGATTCTGTTCCAGGAAGTGATTCGAACATTCCACAGGTCAACCATTTTATTTATTTTACATTTGTTTACCGGGATAGTCTGACTGGATACATGTCCATTTTCAGCAGAGGCCTGGGGAGAAAAGCTCCACATAGACAAACTTATATAGATTACACAGAAGTTAGCAAACAATTATAAAAACAAAGTGGTCATATACAATGGCTTAGTAGTGTTCCCTAGTAGGGACTCACAATTCTCATGGACAGACACAATTAAAAGTAAGTGACATCAGATTGGAAGCAGAGCTTGGTGATGTAGTTACAAGTTATGATAATTACAGAATATGCTTTTAGTTTATAACTTAATCAGGGTTGGTACATGGGCATAGCCAATTCACTTTGAGATACTGTTTGAGGTTTTTTTTTAAGAGACCTTTGGAGGATTGTAGGGTTATATAGTTTGGCAACGAATTCCAGGTTTTGCCAACGAAGTTGGAAAACAGGGATTCACCAGCAGAGTTATTAGCTTTGTGGGTTTGGACCAGTAGTCAACTGACCGCAAGGATCTTAGGTTGCTATATGGCTTAATAATATTTTTAAGTGAGGGGGTATCCTCAGGGTGGTACAAAATGTTGTGCGCTATTAAGAGTTGATTGAATTGAATTAAGCTGGGCAGTTCTAGCCACTCTAGTTGTTTAAGGTTCTGGCAGTCGGTTCTACAGGTGGAGCCAGTGGCGAATCTGGCAATATGATTGTAGCTATGGGACAGCTTACCAGCTTACCTAATTCGGATTTGTTGAGATTTGAGAGTACAGGCAAGGCACATACAAGAGTAGAGAGTAGGTGTGATCGGGCGATTGCAGTCCTAGCCAGTTGGGGTTAAATATGTATTTTTCTATACAGTGATCCAAGCTTCTTATTGATGGTCTGTATGGTTTTGTTGACCCATAGGACAAATTTGAGATTATTGTCTATGATAACCCCTAGCAGTTTGATGTAATTATCTGGAGAAATAGTTTTACCATTGTTAGATGTGAGAGAGAATGAAAGTGTGGTGGATCTACTAGTGGGGGAGAAGAGTAGAAGTTTAGTTTTATCGGGGTTCAGAAGTAGGCGTTGGTTGGTGAGCCAGTTCTTGATAGTGTTAAATGTAGTTTGGGTTAAGGTTTGCAGTTCAGATGGGAGGTAGCTGAGCAGATCAGAGTGGAAATTTTGCAGAAACTGTCCCATTTGCTAAATCTAATTCCTGTTTTTTTCTGTCACACGATATGAACGAGTATCTAAACCAAGTGTCAAATACTCAGCAATGTGGACTTGATTGTACATATGTGTTTCATATTGTATAATGCATGTCTATAGATTACCTGTGATTTCTGAGAAATAGACCATACAACTCTTTGGCATGCAAAGAGGGAGGATGTAGATCAGAGTGTAAAGCATGGGAGGCTGTACGTATATAACCTGCACACTCGCACAAGCTTAGTGCCATTTTGAAGGAGCAGCATGGAGTGAGCATGCATGATCATAGTCAATAAGTTACTTAAGTTACAGTCAATAGTCAACAATAGTGATGTGTTTCTATACAATAAAGCTGCTTAAACAAAACCCACGAAGACTGAAGTAGAGAACCTTGCTTTTTTAGCAGCAGAAATTAACTTTCGTAAGTCCCTCTTCTCTGAAAATACCCCCTACAACTGTCCCTATTTACATATCATCTTCAAATAGACGTCTTATTTTCTAAAACTTATATGAGGCCAGAAACAAAATAAACAGCACAGAGTCTGGAACGAAATCCTGCTAAGACTTGCTACATACCTCCTTTTCATTTGACGGTGCTAATCTTCACCGCTACCCTCCAGATCTTGTCCTCTAACTACCTTTTCATAAATTTTGTCATTTTCTCTTTCTCCCTCTCTCACCCTTCCTCACTTACCAGCCCAACTCACTTACCAGCCCTCTGTGAGGTGCAGAAATGAAAGTTCTGATGAAGTTTATAACATCAGCTGATCAGCTTCTCTCTACAGCAGTTGCCACCCTGTCACAGAAATGGCTGTTTTCTAGCTGTACATTTGTGCTGCTTGATGCCCTAGATGCTGCAGTCTTCCAAAATCTCACCAGCCATACCAACATGATTTTATGATTTCTCACTGTCTGACAGCTCTCAAGCTGCTTTTGGCAGTCCCCTTTTGAACTGACAGATGCTACACTTATGATTCTCAGGAATCTTCCTGCTGCCAAGGATCTGTTAAGCAGTTCCATTATAAGCTTTGTCAATAGTTGACCAGTTTCTTACGGATCCAGAGAAGCATTCAGAATGTGTCAAGTGCCTTAGTCTCCATGAAAGCAAGCAGCTCCTTACCTGCCCTCTTCTGGCCAATCATTACATCAATTCAAATTTTGCCTTCCTCTTCTACCACCTCTTTTCTCATGCATAACCTGGCTCCCTTTAGTTTAGTGAAGACAGGGGACACAATTTGCTCAAAATCAGCATGTTCATCTTCCTCCATTGCCATCCTTCAGTAGTTTGCTCTCATCTGCTCCTACCTTTCTTTCTCCTAGGTAACTAAAGAACTCCTGATCATCTTTTTTTCTTTTAGTCAGTATGATTACCAGTTTATAGTGTGGCAGTTAAAGTTGCCCATGAATATGATGTTGGGTTGAATGGAAGAGTGTCTGTAGTATGTTTAAATATGCATTATGAGTTTTCTGGATCTTAGGGGGACCTATAGCTTGCAAGGATATTCTATTGCATGATATGTATCTTTCCCTGTGGTACTTTGGACACGAAGAAGTTCAAGTGTGCTATACTGTTTGACCAGCCTAGAGGTGTGTTTTTGATCTAAACTGACACATCACCACTTTTTGTTCCTTCCTGTGCAGTAGCATGTTTAATTGTGTGGAAGGCATTAATAGCCATGCAATGCTGGGTGCTCTCCATGGCTTTAAACCATGTCTTAGTAACTGCAGAGACATCTACATTCTCCAGAGTAAAGAAAGCTTGCAGGGAGTACAGTTTCTTGTTTAGACTCCTGGTATTGAGCAGTAACACCTTTAGGTTTTCTTGGGTTGGTTTTGCTGTGTCAGAAGGTTTGTCAGCTTGGCAATGCCTAAGTAAGACACTATGGGGAATGGACAAGGTTTTAGGCAATATTTGAAAGCCTAGAAGGGACAAATGCAGACCATCCCTGGCAAAGCAGTGTGGTCTGTCAACCATATCTTTCCACAATTATAAATATTATACCTCTTTAAATAACACTGAAAACTAAGCCAGTTATTAAAGTTAATTATTTTCTGTTCATATTGTGGCATCATCCTTGGAAAAAATTAGAATACTGCTCAACGCCAAGTTCACGCCAGCCTGGGACACAGTCTGAAAGTCCCATCATAATCCAGGAAGGTATGTCTCAGGTTGTTTACATCCACATGGACTATGACTAAATCATACTGCTTCTCTGAATGAGACATTAAACCGAGGTCCCATCTGCTTGACTTGGTGGGAACTGATGGTAGGTCAGATGGATGTAAAATATCCCACAGCAACTCCCACAAATGGTAGGGCAAGTTCCTCAATGGGCTGGTCAAATTTCTCCCAGTAGTATAAATACCACCTTGGGTCTCCCTTGAAAAGAGGCCACTAGCCTGGTGGGACTAACTTGGTCAACAAAGGAAAAATAAAATAAATAAATAACTTGTGGTTCAATGACCTGAATGCATGCACAATTTGGCAGTTCCTGGCTACTGGTAGGCAACTGACTTTGATGCTGTCATTACTCAGCCTACTGAGTGGGATATTTGTGTGTCTCACTATAGAGTATTGTATGACCAAAATATTAGGTTGTGTATCGGTTTAGAGGCTGAGGCACCATAAGATATGGCTAATTGTGCTGTGGTGGATGTTTGTTTTGGTGGAGTGCTTTGAGGTTGCTGAAGATACTTACTGCAAGTGCAACATCTAGGAGGTCTTTGAGATTTAGGAAGATTACATTTAAGAGCCTCACGGTCTGTGTGTCTGGTCCATACTATGGGTGGTGAGAGCAGTCTGTGTGTTTCTGACAACTTTCTATATTCCTACTCTTAACCCATTACCAATCAGACCATCTTGTAGAACTCACAGGTTTTAAAGTCCAGTGACCACTTGGGTAACTTGTTCCATTTACCCTCTATTTTTTCCTGTGAAAATAGCAGTTCTTAATGTTCAGGCTGAACTTTAAACTCTTAATATGGCAGCCACATGCTCTCCTCCCTCTTCTGTTTTTCATCTTGAGCTTTATGCCATCAAACTGTTCCCTAAGTGTTTAGTGAATGAACCTATAGCACATATTCCTAAGTTGGTCATAAAGTAATTACAGCCTCTGTACCTTCACATCCCATATGGGTTGTATCAAGCTCTTGACTGTGCACTGAATGCATGTCCATTAGTGGGAAGCCACCAAGTATGGACCTTGTTATAAGAAGCATCATCAACAGCAGACAAATTAAACAGTGTATGAACACTGAAGACTGACTTCTATCCTACCAGCCAACATCAATATGCAGTACTACTTGTACAACAGTAAATATTCCTAATCTAACTTTGACTCCAAGCCCGCTCCCATCAAACCAGAAATGTACTGCAGGTGACTGATACGGCAGAATCAGACCATGCAGAAGATTGAGTAACATCAAGGACAGATACGAAATAAACTTGTTATAGCAGTCAACAGAAATACAAGACACAATAATGACTGTATGAACAGGGGGTCGATATCTGCTAAGCCACATAGTAGCAGGACATGAATTCCACTTTTCTACCTTGTGTTAAGCCAGCATCAAGTAACAAGCCCTGCTTCTACAGTGACGCACAATGCCAGCCTTACTTTGACCTGACAGGAAATGTCTAGGCATTTAACCAGCTTATCACCATAAGGCTGGAGAACTGCAGACTCACACTGCAAAGTCCAAAATCAGTGAGGGGACTTGGTAATACTGACTCGGCGTTCATAAGTTCATAGGTAAGTACTAGGTTAGCTGATAACAGCAAAACCACTAGCTGCAAAACGGATCCAAATATAGGCACTGTTGTTGGAAGTTTGTTACCACAAATTTATTTAAGCTTATGTAATGCACAATTGAGCTTTTCGTTTGCATACAACAGATTTCATCAGAATCTAAAATACACAAGTCAAGTGCTGCTTCTAAAAAGATATCTCCCTAGTGTAAAATGCCTGCAATCAGGCCTTAAAGGTATATCACACAGGTAAAATGTTTAAAATCAGCAATAAACATATAGAATTCAGCTTTATTTAAATACCCTTTTGTTTTGTCAATGGCCAAAAATATCAACAATGCTTTACACAGACACTCCATTAAATACTGTAACTATAAAGGGTTTTTGTTTTGTATATTAGAGAATGTGACTAAACCTAGAAAGATCATTTGGTGGCAAGTTATCCAGGAATTAATGACAACTTGTTCCCTGTTCCAGTGTTAAAAACAAGAACTAATTAATACTAGCTTGTTCTTGTTACCATTCGTTCTTTGGTGTTTTTAAAAAGGATATATATTTTTATGTTGTGTTTTACATAAAAAATGTCGTTCAGTGGTAGAATTCTTGCCTGCCATGGGGGAAACATGGGTTTGGTTCCTGGCCATTGAAAATAATTTTGCACTTTTTATTTTATGTGTACATATGAGCAGTTTTTCACCCAATAAATAGTCTACAAACAGGCCCAGAATATGTTAACAATGTGAAGACAGTTCACTGCTCACTACCTAATAGGCTCAATGCTCAGGTATTTTTATATAAAACATTAGATTCTGCAACTGTGACACTTGAATGTCAACATTCTTATTAAATCTCTTCTTGCCAACAGTCTTACCTTTACTCTTGTCTCAATTTTTCTGATGTACTTTATAACTTCAGTGTATCAAATCTTTTCTTCACCTCGACAGTATCAACAAACAGATCATTTTCATTTTTCTGTTGAACAAAACGGGACTTCTTTTTGAACATCCTTATTTTCCCATTTACCACTCTTCATAATGCTCAGGACTAATTAAATGTAGGACAATACTTCTTCTCATGCATATAGCCACACTTAATACGCAGGACTTGAATTCCAACTGTATATATTTTTCTCTGGGGAACCATTTGAAATGTCAGGACCCACATGAAGGATTCCCAAAATACACAAACTGAATGGCTGAAAAAATGAGCTTGTTTATACCAAATCCCAGACAGCCCTTTCTCAGAATATTCCCTTTTATCTTGGTGTCGGTTTATACATAAGTTCAGGGGGTGGGGGTAGGGACTTGCCCCCCCCCAACAATGGGAGTGGTGCAGGGCAGCTTGCCCACCTCCAAAAATTTAAAGGAGAAGTGTGAAGTTCAAGATTCACTCTTCTCCTGCAATTTTGGTCTTTTTTTTTTGGTCTGGTAGGCAGTCAATGACATGAGTGCCAACTTTTCAATAGGCAGCCTTTTCTGTAGGTTTCATGTTGCATTCTCACATGACTTTCTCCTTATCTCCACTTTATTTTTGCCTTATCATGAGTCACACATAGTCCTATGAGTATCCTGTTCATCATTTTCTTTTTTCAATTGTGTAGTTCCAATTTCTCTTGCTGATAACATCAGTTCTATTCCTCAAAAGTGCCTGTGCCTTGTTTCAAGATTTTTTATACCACACATGCAGCTCACTAGATTAAATAGTCTTAACACATTCAAGCCTACAGAACCTTTTTTGCATACTTCAGATCACTCCCATAGCTCCTTATGGCTTCCAGAACTTTTTTGGGTCTGGCTTCATTTACTATGTAACTTACCAACTAATAAACAGGCAATATTAGACAGTGGAAGGAATTAACAAAATTAAACCAAAACTGTCAATCTAGGATGCCCTGCAACAGAGAAATTAATCACTACTCATTATTTATTATTCATATTTTCATATTTATGTTCAGATTTTCATAACTGACTGCCTACATGTTACTGAGGGGTATGGTGTAATATGCCATGGTAAAAGACAAGATAATGCATCGTCAATGTCCATTCATATTACACTATACCTGATATATTTCTAGTTGTTTGCTAGTAATTATGAAAAATATACATTTACATATGTGCTTATGCTTCCCAAAACAAGCGACTTACACTGTTGCATGACATCAGGTGAAACCTTACATGTTGTTGAAGAAAACTTTGTCTTTGATATTTGCACTGTAAGTTGCACATCTTGAGAGACATCCAGTAATCTTTGTTTTTGCCAGTTATACAATTAAACATATGTCTTCATGTTTTTGTAAATATCTCAATAAACATGCACTCATAGAGGAATTTCTTGTCATCTGAAAAAATTATGTCTGGTTAAAAAAATGTTCTAACAATATATGTCTGGGTTATGTTGTTTCTAAGCTATGACAAATTGTTTATGAGAGTTTGGCAAAAAATATAATGTTAGGATTGTCTGCATTATAATATATTGTAATATTTATAGAAAGACTATGAATGCACTGACTATTATGACTGAGAAGAATACTTCTTACTGATAAAATTGCAATGTGTACAGTTTTAATAGCTTTTATTGTTCACAAAATATTTACTTTTGTTCATCTTATCCTTTTTAAGTTTATTTTCCAGCAAATGCTCTGGAATGCAAGATGAGTATAGGCTGCTAGAGGTCTGCCATTCCACACCAATTAGATGTTAATGAAGCTATATTCAGTAGGTCTCAACCTCTTGGGAAGTCAGTGTGGAACACAAACCCTAGCAATGTGTGACAGTCAAAATGTGGAATACCCTATTTTCACACTGCGTGAAAATGCACCATTTCCATGGGACCTGGTTGCAATGGGCTTTCTGCCAGAAGTATTAAGTTAGTGAATACTCTACATTTTTAAAAATTCAGTAAGATACGCACTTCAGTAAATAAAAAAGTCAGCAGAAACCATTGATAAAATGCAATATACTCAGTAGGAAATAGCTACAGATCAGTATACAAGTGCAATTACTTAAAAAAATACTCTTCAGCACCCAGATTTCCAGCCCCTCCACATTTTCTCCCAACTAAATCCATTAACTCAACTAATCAAGGACAAATAAATAATTAGTTAGGGACATTTTAAAATATTTCTACCATTACCTTGAGCATCAACGAAATAACAGAATATGAATTACTGAAGTCTGAAACTCAAATGCATGAGCAAATCCCCACACACAGACAAGGGTCAGTACTGGAGAGAAAGGTGTATAACTTCGGGATGCCATGGTTATTTTACTAGCAGTCAAGTGTAAAGTTGGTAAGGTTACAACACATTGATCATAGCTGGATAAGTTGCAACTAACCAACTGGTATTGTCACAGGAAGTCCATCCTTGCTCTGGTCCTTTTCAACATGTTTGTGTGACAGGTGAGTTGTTATATATAAGTAAGGAGGTTTGAGGGTAAATGGGGCTTGCCCTTCCTGTAAAAACAATATTTCTATTGTTTTTCATATGGGTGTAGTTTACTCTGACTGTAAGCATGAGTGCATCCAGTTTTATCAGCCCCCTAAAGAAAAACAAAGGTTGTAATTTCCTCTGCAAGTAAATTTATTAGGGGAATCATAGTGGACTTGCAGAATCATACAGATAAGCAAGCCTTTTAACATACATAGAGTAAATACAAATGAACAAGGAGGGAAGTCAGTCAAATGGAGTTCATTTTAATGAAGAAGCAATACGAAACAGTCTTCACAGCATTTTTTTTTTTTTTTTTTTTACAAAAAGCCAATAACCTACAACTAAAAGAACAGAACATTATTTTACAAAACCAATTCAGGATACCTATCTGGAACATAGAACAGGTACAAGTTTAATGGAAGATAGTTTAATTCAGATTGCCCACAGCCACTGCCATGGTATAGACCAGTTAAAGCCCTGACATTGTTCAGGTGACCTGAAATTGATTAGGGTCTCAGGTGCTTGATGGCTCTGGCAGGAAAGGATGGGCATTGAGTATTATATGTCCAGGGGCACATGACAACTATGGGAATACTGATAGAGGAAAAACTATGTCCCAAAATCAAACGATATCAGAAGTTTGGACAGCATCATCTCTTACATAGCAAAGCTGTAACTAAATTTTAAAATATAGTCTCATTCTGAACTGCACATGGTTATGCTGCTCCACCATAATACACAGCAGATTATACAGTGCCACACTACACAACTCGGGATGCTGGTAAAGTTATCAGCAGCTTATTCCTTACACTAGTATACCTCTCAAACATCCCTGAATTTGCAGAACATCCCTGATTATGCCTGATACTGTTGCCCTTACCCTCTTACAATTTATAATTTCTGGTAAATAAAAGAAGATTTTGGACGGTGAATAATGCCACACATAGGTGCTCTCTATTTTTATTCTTCAAAAAATGCATAATGATGCAAAATTTGTTAGTCTGTTAGCTTTCTGCATGGTCCAAAAAACTAGTAGCAATATGTGATTGGCCGCATTTTGTTTCTCCTGATTGGTTCCCTTTGCCTTAGGAGCAGTTACTTGACTGGCTCTTATAGTGTGATGCTGATTGGCTATAATTGCAATCTAAGAGCCAGTCAAAGATCACAAAGTGGAGCCACCACTGTTCAATGCAGAACAGAGGAACAGTGGGTTAATTCAATCAAAGATACGGAGCGTTCTGCACAATCCAGAGAACTTAGCTGCTCGGAACATATATAATTTCTGTAGGAGCCTGTGCTCCTGTAAATGCAAATGGTGAATAAATGACAACTTCTTTCTATGCTCATACTAATCATGACTTTCTTTCGTATTGCTATTTTGTCTTTCTCCTCTTTAAGGAAAGTGAAAGAGCCAAATACATTTTGGGCTTCTTCCCCAGAGGCATGAAGGAATGTAGAACACTGCACCTTTTCCAGTCTCTTAGATAATCTACTTAAACTAAGAAATTACTTCTGGATCATTTCTTTGCTAAGTTCACACACAGTGAGATAGTTCTAAAGGCTGTAGGTGGAGTACATCTCCACTGAGAATTACATCTGTACTTCCAAACAGAAAGTCTTACAAGCAAACACGTTTCATTGATACAAATGTATTTTTCCAGATCTGGCAGGTATTTCTCCACTATTTCTGTAGTCTGACAGTGTATTTTCAGGATGAAAAAAAAAAAAAACACTGCTGGTTTCAATGAGGTATGTATTTAGACTGACACTGCTCTAGAAGAACAGATGCAACCTCTGGGAAGAAGGAAGGATTGGTCCTCAAGGTAATCCTATCCCTACAGAAGACAAAGCAAACAATTCCAAAACTGTTTTGACTGAAGTGATAGCCACTAGGGCAATGTTTTTTCAGGAAGGGAATTTTAGTTCTGCCAACAAAACCAGTTCAAATGGAAGTTTAGTTAATGGTTTGAACTGGATCTTTTTAAGAGGGAGTCTTAGATGAAAGGTACCTTTAAGAAATACCTTGCAAAGTCTATGGGAGGCCAGAGAGGATTCCTTAAAAACCAACATGGAAGGATGAGATGGCTGCCAATTGAACCTTAATTGTTGAAAAATTGAATTCCTAAGAAGACAGAGAAGATCAAAATTAAAGCACATCTAATGAGACTGAAAAGGTTCTATGTTCTGTGATTCTGCCCATATGGCAAACATTTTCAATTTGTTATGATACACCTTTCATGTTAAGACTTCTGAGAAGATGAAAGGCTGTGAACTACTTCAGAATGAAGGGATGTGTCTCATGCCATCATTAGAAGTGGAGAAGCCAAGTGGTTAGCTTCAGGATGGGCAAATCTACTAAATGAGGTTTTCCGGACAGTTGAGAAATGAGATTTAGTAGTGGATCGAAGAGCCAAGGAGACTCTTGCAAGTAAGAGGAAAACATATCTGCTAGGGCCAATATAGGACAATGAGGATGACTTTGTTTACCCCTTATTCTTGTCATGACCAAGTTCATACATAAAAGCCATTCAGTGCAAGGTCAAAGTAATTCAGAAGGCCAGCAACGGGACACAGTGTTCCTGGAATTTTGTCCCCGATGAGGTAGAATGGCAAAGTAACTGCTGCAGTTGGTGTTTTATGGAGTTGCACAGACCCTGCAGCAGGGTTTTCCCCAGTGATTGAAAAATTTGTCTGCAAATTGCTGGATTCAGGGACCACAAGTGAGACAGAAAGAGATTCCTGCTAAGTCTGTCCACCAGATCAATGAACCTCCTAGGAATATGAGTTGCAGTCAACAACCAATGAGAGGCCATCACTCACTGCCACATTCTCATGATAAAATAGATAGGATCTGGATCCCCCTTGCCTGCTTATGTACCAGAGAACCATCATATTGTCTGTCTGTACATTTATCACTCCTGGGTAAGACAGTCCTGCAGTTCCCACAACACAAGGAGGATTGCCCTCATCTATGTGAAGACAAGCTTCTGAACCTCACCAAAAATCTTGGACCATTCTCTCCTCATAATGCCTTAGCCCCACCTGAGACAGGCTGTATCCTTGGTTACTGTTGCTACTGGGGAAGGAAACTGAAAGGGACGATCAGTGTTTATCAGAGGTGATTGAAGCTACCAGTCTAAATGAGCTCTGCATGACTGAGCTAGCCTGATGATTACAGCAAACTGTATTTCTGAGACCATTGAGAGTAGAAAAACCAATGTAGAATTCTCATGTGGTGATGTGTGAAATTCAACATCAGAACTGATGAAGCCATGAGACCCAATGCTCTTAAAATTAACATTGCTGAAGGTTGATCTGACTGTAGAAGAATTTGAACTGCTTTTCTCAAGGAAGCAATTCTGTTCTCTGGAAAAGATATGAGAGAGATGGTTGTGTTGAGGTGGCAACCCAGAAAGATTAGATGATGAGTGGGACACAGGTTGGATTTTCCCAATTCAATGAAATTCCTAGTGACCCACAAAAGCTGAGTAAACAGTCCCCTGCTTTTGTAAGAGACTCCAATCATAGAGACATCCAGGAGCCACTCAGCTAGGCAAGGGAAGTCTTTGAATCCCTTAAGCTATAGATGAGCTGCTATAATTGCCATGCATTTGTTGAAAATCCTGGTGGCTGAGGTGAGACCAAAAGGCAGAGCTCTGAATTGATAATGACTGAGTCCTAAATGGAAGTGCAGAAATCTCCTGGATTTTTAGGTGAAGGTAAGCATCCTGGAGATATATAGAGCCCATCCATTCATTATTCTGGAGGCACAGAAGAATTTACTGTACTGAGACCATCTGAAAGCAGGATTTTTCCACATAGTTGTCTAGGAAGCTTATTTTCAAAATTGGCCTGAAGTCCTTTGTTTTCTTCAGAACCAAAAAGAAGTGTGTATAAAATCCTGATCTCTTACATAGTGGCCTTTGCCTGATTGGGTGGAATATCTGGCAATGTGGTACTGATGAATTTCCAGATATCTAATCCAATAACCCCTGGATATGATCCTACTTGCTCACTTGTCTTTGTGATGACAAATATGTAATCCAGTAATCTCAGGATATGATCCTACTTACCCACTTGGCTTTGTGATGACGAACCATGAGAGTGAACAGTGGGATATGCGTCCCTCAGCAGCCTCTAGAGAAGAGCAGTTGGGAAATTCTTCAGAATTCTGAGGGTGCCCGTACAAAAAAGGTTCTGCAAACCAGCTTGACCTTTTGAGTCTTCGTCAGTTGAAGTGGCCACCTCTATCAGAAGAGGAGTTGTAGTGAGACCTAGATACCTTTTGGTTCCCTATTGAAAGTACACTGAGGGTCTCAAACTTCACTCCTACTGCAGAGACAGTTTTGCCATCCTGCTTGCCCTTCTGTATCTTTTCTTTTAAGTAGATCCAAACAAGGTGGCACCTTTGAAGGGGGCGTCTGTGAAGGATGGTTTAAAGTTGTCTGCAAAGTCACACAAATGCATCCAAGCATGACGTTGTATGGTTATGCTTGCTCCATTTATCACGTTATTTACCAGCAGCATGGAAAGATTTGTAATGTTAAGACATTGTTGACAGAGTGGTTTGAAGTTGCTTCTGTGACTCTGGTGTAATGGGATATGTCAGGGTAAATAACATTTGCTGAGTGAGAGACCTCTGGAATCTTGTAATATTGTGAAGAAGCCTGAAGTTTAATCCTGCTTCCCTAGTCTATCCATTGCCTGGGACTCCTTGTTGGGTAGACAGACAAAGTCAAATCTTTTTTTAGTGGCTGCTACAAGTATGATGGAGTCTACTGGAAGAGTCTTAGCCCAAAGTGGCTTAACTTTCAGGGGGTGTAGAATTTGGTCAGGCTTCCCTGGGATCAGTGTTGGGTTCCTGCCAAGATTTCTTCACTGCTAAATCCACCAACTTGTCTTTGGGGTACCACTTTAACCTGACAGAAAGGTGCCACTGGCCAAGATCCCCAGCATCTCACTGAAGGAATCATCTTTGGGAGGAGACTGTAGGGAACCCTGTCCATCATCTGATTCAGTATCTGACATAAGAGACTAATTTGGTCAGTCCAGGTGCTTCCTTTTGCATGTACTCTTTTTGATGGTTCAGGTGATGCTTCTCCTGATTGCTCAGAGGACATTAATA
Source organism: Protopterus annectens (assembly GCF_019279795.1). Classification (NCBI taxonomy): domain Eukaryota; kingdom Metazoa; phylum Chordata; order Ceratodontiformes; family Protopteridae; genus Protopterus; species Protopterus annectens. Next base: position 9,935,283 of record NC_056725.1, read on the forward strand.
CTGAGTGTTTGATGTCTATGGAATGAATCTGCCCTGTGGATGCTTTTGCTGAAGCTGACTCAGTGGAATGTGAGTCACGGGATGGATCCATAGTTGGCAGAACCTGGAAAGCTGTCCCTATCTGTAGTGGATCCAAAGAACCTGCACCCACAGTTGGGTGCAGTTCTCCAACAGAAGATTGTGAGAAGAACTCAAGTGGCATTCTCAGATCTAGCTGAGTAGTCGGCACCTACGAGGGAAATGGAGCCAAATCATCAAAGGTAAAATCACCAATTGTAACATTGAAGCCATCCATCTGATTCCTCACCTCAAAAACTCCAACATTGGGTCCGAGAAGGCCAAAGTCAGGAAAGTTGGATCTAACCCCCATCGAGACGAAAAACCATGTAGCAAGGGTTCCTGTGCAACAAGATCTTGTTGACTGTATGGATCTGAGGAAACTAGTGTTGAAGGCTGAACCAGTAAATGAACCTAGATAGGAGGTAAAATGCACGAATCGAACCAGCTTCGAAGTAGGAGTAGCGATGACTCCCATTTCAATCTGGGTCTTTAGGAACTTGTGCAATAAGTGATCCAAATCAACGTCTGAAGTTCTCTTGTAGGATCTGAAAGACCTTGTAGACAATGCTGAGGAGGGTCTTGAAAGAGGTTTTTCTACCTTTTTGGGAGACTCCTGGATCCTAATGGTAGCCCCATCTTCGAATCTGGAGGATGGATGTGTGTAGCCATCCAAGGCATATGGTCCTCAAATCTTGGAACCTTTGGAGTACAAGAAGAAGTCAAAGACTATTGCCGCCATTTCATTGGTTCTGAGTCTTTAGATCTTGTAGGCTTTTTTTGTGATTTGACCAGTTCTGGATCCAGGGGAAGACCTTTCATAATTAATTTATTTATCTTGTCTGAGAGGGCCCTCAGGCTGAAAGCAGCACATATGTTGCACAAGACATTCAAGTGAGAAACCTCTAAGCACATCACACACATATCATTGGAGTTTTGAGGGGGAATTCTGTGCCCACATTTGGTTCACTTTTTGAAAGTGGTGGCCTTACCCACTCTGGTGATCGAAAACAACAGTAACCACTGTAATCAAGACCAGCAATACAACAAAGCATGCACAATTACACTGTGGAACCCAGCAAAGAACTAACTATTATCAAATTGTAAAGTAGAACTCACTCTAACACTACTACTACTATTAATTTAACTTTTATTGCAAAGCAAAGCAGGCCGCTCGTCAAATGCCATCAATGACCGAGTTTTCAATAAAAAAACACAAAATGTTCATGGAACAAATTTCTTTACAGTACAAAAATGAATTACGAAAGTAAAAAAAAACTCAAGCCCCTCCAAAAATCCTAAATCGAAGTTAAAGAAGCAGAAAAAAGAGAGTATGAAAAAGTTATAAATAAAAGTATAAAAGTATTATGTGTAATATAAAAATTAGACATATTAAAACAAATAGTCATAAAATAAAAATATTAATATTAAAAAAATATATTGAAATCACAAAAATAAAATTAAGATAAACAATCCAGTCTGATAATATACAAAAAAAAACAATTAACAAAAAAATTTGACCAAAAAAAATGAAAAATTTTTTGTCTGTGAAACTTGACAATTTTAAATGAAACTATTGACAGAAACAATGGCCACCACACAACAATGTACCTAAAGTTTGTCCCCTGTTACTAGTTTATGTTGGTTGAGACTCTTTGCTCCATGCATATCCTTTTAAAATAAAAAAAAATAGAACTAAGTGTTTTACCTCCTTCAAATATGATCATAGCATCTTTCTCCCCTCTGTCCTAAGGGTGAGAAGCTACTCCATAATAAGAAGGCCTTAGACAATTTTTTCCTTTCTTAATATTTTAATTTAGGATATCATAATATTATAAAGGATATGGAGAAATTTTAATTAGAAACATAATATAAACATTTATAATGACACACCATCAGACATTTTTATATCCAATTTTTCATTTAATATTATGATAATATCATTTGCATCAGGGCAATGCAACAAACTAAAACAAAATAACAAAAAAAAAAAAAAAAAATGGATAGTCAAATTTTTTTTTTTCAGCTTCAACTAGAAAAATGTGATTCATAAAGTGAAATTTAAACATATTTGTTTTTCAAAAATTTTTTCTTTTTAGCAGCTTATTTCTTGATGATTATTCATTGCAACAATATGATTGATTGATATTACAATAATCCATCCAATATGTTTTTTTATTATTATTATATTTTCTTTCTAATTGTTTTGTTTATATTTTGTTTTTATCTTAAACATACTAATTGGTATTATACTATTTTTTCATTTCATTTTCTAAAGTATTATTAGATGGAGAGCTTTTTAATACTGTTTTATTTCTTTGTATGCTTTGTATAAATATATTATATTTATTTTTTATTTTTTTTTTTTTTTTTTTGACAGGAAGTGATGTCATTTTCATTTTGAAGGCATATATATGAGCATTTTTTTTGTTGTTGTAACTACTGATGAAAGCTTAACAGCTGAAACCGTCTAGTTTCTGTGCCAAAAACCTTATTCATGGATCCCATTCGAGTCGGTGCATTTTTTTTTTTTTAATTGGCATAAGCTTGGTTGCCGGGCACCAGCCGTACCTGCTAGCTTGTTCTCAAACTGAATACTATTAATTTAAACAGGCATCAACAACACTCCAACACTAATGCTATTATTATTCTAATTGACGGTAATATCTGCCAAAATGGCAACATTGCTGAAAAAGAAGGACTGAACACAAAATTTTAAGCTTTCAACTTTCCTAAAGCTAAACCAGCAACAACAGACAAGGTGAAGTGGAAACAATTAAGAAATAAGCCAGAAGCTCACAAGAGGGTAAACTACCAAGTTATAATATAACAAATAACAGGAGGAGCACTTACCTGCCAAGATCAGTGTCTTGACTTCCAAGAGTGGCAAAATCTGAGTTAGTCAGGGAGGAGCAAGGCATTATGGAGCTGTAAAATCTTGTAAGAGTTCGAGGTTGGGGGCAAGAAATTGGATGGATGGGATCCAAGCAGGACTCTCGAGGTCCCATATGTCAGATCGGATGGACTGAACAAATAGGATCCACTGTCTCTGTCATTTGTCTCCTTCATAGTTAGAAAACCCTTCTAGCCCCACTTTATTCCTCCGTTATTAAGCCCATCACTGAATATAATGCCCCATTTAGCATACACCTCATCAAGAACATAAATCAATTAAACAGACCTTAGTGTTTCATCATCTGAAAGCTCTTACAACTTCAGTACCCATAACTACTATGATGCACTGAAATCTGTTTAACAGCAGTATGATGCAGGTCCCTAAGGTGTGATCTCTGATTAACATTCTGTGCCATGAACATCCAACGCTCTCTAAACTCCATCAAAATAAAACCAGTAGTTAAGGAAACATCTGTTTTAGAGAACTAAACATATATTGCCATATCAACAGCATCAGATGACATGACAGGTATCATAATTCCATTAACTGAACAGGCTGTCCATACATCTCAAGCAGAATCCTTCGCTACCAACCTTAAAAATCAGTCTGGATAGATTATTGCAATTTTTCACCTGGGATATGCGGGCAAAATCTAGTTAAGGGGAGGTACCTATTTTCCCACCAGTACTGGGTGATGTAGCTGAGCCTCTTGATGGTCACCTCAGATATATGCTTAGTACAAACCTATGAACCATGCAAAATGCTGATTACCAGACTTAGCTGATTAGTATTAAAGCTATATACACCCCCTATTTAACAGGTGGGTGTACCTGAAAGGTTCTACCTTTTCTGTGTGTTTTGTAAGTGCGCTATAATGACAATCAAGGACATCATATCCAGTGTCTCCCTTTTCTGCATGTGTACAAAAACAGATCAGTTCAGCTTATTTTAAATTTAAACTGTGGTATTAACTCCATGTTTGGCCAATCACTACTGATTTTTTCTGTTTGAGTGTTAAATCTAAACTCTATTCCTCCAATCGCTGCTTTAAGTTGACATACAGCTATCAATCCTCCTGATGTACAGGGCTAGCATTGTTAGGACTGTGCACTACTTCTTACCTATTCTGCTGATTCTGGTAGGGTTCCTTGTCTTGGAGTTCAGCACATCCTTTCTCTTTGACTCCAGAACAAAATACTGTCACAATTTATGAGATCTTCCATGGATAATGAAAAAGCCTCCTCAAAATTCTTTACACCGACAAGGAATAATCCCATCCCAGAAGTTAGAACTGAGCAGAGCATAAGCAGAATCGGAATCAAATTATTTAAACTCCTCTCTAGCACTTAAAAGGGTAAGTGTTTTAGGAACAATTAATAATTATCTTCTTATTTCTGCCACTGTTAATTTTGAGAAATGCCTTAGGAAATTCACTTATTTTATTTATTAAGTTTTTGTTAGCCAGGTTATTCTCACTAGGCCAGTTGTCAGAGGAAACCCAAGGTGCTATTCATACTGACTAGGAGGAAATTTGGCCAGGGCAATGGAGAGCTTCCCTACTTTTTTTTCAATAAGTGTTGTGCAACCTTTTACACACACCTCAGCTACCACCAATTCAGGCAGAAGGGACCTTAGTTTAACATCTCATCTGAAGGACAGCCCACTCATGAGTGCAGCACTGCAGTGCTGGCTCTGGAGAATTAATCCGTCTACATGGCATGGGAATAGAACCCAGACACTTCTGATCTTCCAATACCAAAGGCCTAAGTGGCAGTTAGGTTAAAACTCTAAAACTCTTACTTCTCTTATTGACATTCTAACTATTTGGCAGCCATTCTTCACACACACATGCATGTTTGGTCTGGCTGGTAGATAGGCTAAACCCCTAGTTCCCTTATTCTCACAGCTAACTCCTCCCCATTAGCCTACGTAGGCGATAGGCTACCCCCCCTTTCAATAATAGACTACTCAGCAGACATCCCTCTCAAATTTCTACCGCCTATTCTAGGACAGATGAGCTTGACCTCCTCTTCTATAATACACTTTCAGGCCATTTGGCAACCAATCTACTTTTATTTTTACTTTAACAGGATGGGTGGACTGGTCAAATGACCCTTTTCAGCCATGACCTGGGCCATGTGGGGGACACAACACAAATAGAAAAATGAGTACAAGATTACAAATGATGTACATTAAATGAATGTGCACAAATACCATCATGCAATAAGACAATGACAGAAAGCAAAACAATGTGCATATTATACATACACATATGTATATCTCAGTACATAACAAAAAGACATAACATATGCAGCCATATATAGAGAGGGAGAGCAAATTCTGCCCAGCAGCTAGTACTATGCATATAAATATCCAGAAATCAGTTTATTTATATTCATCCATTAAAGAGTTACCAGTCATAGCTACTGTATTCCAGACAAGGCTTTAATTGTTGACTCCCTGCATTTATAAGCTAACTTACATCTTTGTAGTGTTTACTTTTGTTTTTTAAAAACAGATGATCTCTTAAGAGTTTTTTTTTTCAAGGACAAAAGTTTGTCTTTATTCCTAATCTCATCAGGTAAATCATTCTGCAATGCTGACAAAAACTCAGAAAATGCTCTTTCAAAGTTTGTGGGAGTGCAGCAGGATGTCCTCATTGTTTCTCAGAAAATAAGCCTGTTCTCTAAGTTGCAATCTGCCTAGAAGTGGTGGGAGTCACCCTCATTTAGTAACTTGGATGTTAATGTGTTAAGTACTTGAGAGGCACTTGCAAGGCTCTTGCAGAGACTGGCGGCCATCTTTTGGAGTTTAAAGTGAAACAGTGATGCTCACTATTACTAGCCATGTGGATAAATTAAAACAATGTAACATCTTATTCTCAGTAGTTTTGAGCAGAAAGCAGAACAATAATAGGAAGACCATAGTCCACTCTGGGTAGAAGAACATTTATGGCTATGTCACGTCTATCCTCTAGTCAGGAAGCTTGAAAGTCTATCCACAGCCTTGAGCTGCTGCAATACCTTGGACACTTTAGAATCTATACAAGTGTGAAAAGACAGATTTAGGTTCAATGTGACACCAAGGTATTTCTGGTGTGACATAAAATGTAGTGGAGAGCCTTGGAGGTCAGGAATATATATAAAAACAAAAGCTACTGAGTTTTCTCTGTGTACCAAATGGAACTGTAGTTTTATTAGTACTGAAAGTCAATTTGTTTTTGAGTGACCAGTTCCATGTTAAAGTCATTCTGCGACTCAGTATTAAAAAGATTAGTATTCTCATTTGGTGGTGGTGCTGCGGTAGCGTTGTCGCCTCACAGTAAGACATTGTCCTGTTCGATTCTCAGCTAGAGCGTCTTCTGTGTGGAGACATGCGTGAATGGGCATAACTTCATTGAAGGTTGTGCGTCAGGGCCGGCAACTCGGCACGTAAAAATCTACTGCCAATCATTAGCAGACCGGAGTTCCTCTGTGGCGACCCGTAATCGGGAAAAGCCAAAAGACACAACAACAAGTATTCTCATTTGTTAAAAGCTGCACAATATCATCAGCATACATTATGCAATTTATATTGGTAAGATCTGATAAAGTCAACCACAAGGTAAGATCTGATAAAGTCAACCACAAGAACACAGGGTAGTAAGGGAAAGTAAGATGAGAAATCGAATACCATCACGGAAGTATCGAATAGAGAAAGCTAAAAAGCAATTAAGACAAGAAGTGTCACTGTTAGAAGAGGGAACAGGTCAATAAAAATACTTAGAAAGATGTGACAAAAGCAATGTGCAGTATTAGAACAGATCAGGATCTATCATGCACTATCGAAAATAACAAACTAAAAATTTCAGCACAGGCAGAAAAACTTAGAAGATACACAGATAAATATAAAGGAAAAGTACAAAATAAGCAAGTTATTGATGACCCAAAAAAGTTTTATAGAAAATTGGGAAACAAGGTAAAAGGAATTGAAAGACCACTAAAACAAAAAATGAAGAAATAGATAACTTTTGGAGAAGTAAATATGAAGATCCTGTGGAACATAACAAGATGCTAAATGGATACAAGAAATAAAAGAAAGAATAAGAAGTTTAATGGTACAGAAAATGAAATAGGATGAAGTAACAGCCAGAGAGATTCAAACAAAGTTAAGAAAAGTCTCTAATTGGAAAACCCCAGGCCCAGCTGCAGTACGTAACATCTGGTTAAAAGTATTAACACCTTTGCACGAAGATTTAGCCATGAGTAAGAACTATTTATATGCAAACCCCAAACAGACACCAATCTATCTAACAACAGGAAAAACAATGATCCTACTTAAGAGTGAACCTGCAAGCTATCCTAAAAATTATAGGCCAATAACTTGCCTTCTGATGATGTATAAACTGTACATTGGAACTGATGTCAACAGAGTCTATAGTCATTTAGAAGAAAACTCAATTATGGCAAGAGAACAAAAGGGCAATAAAAGAAAGTCATATGGAACACAGGATTATTTGTTGTTAAATAAAGTCATACTGGAGAACCTTAAAAGGGGGAAGAATTTAAGTATAGCATGGATTGACTACAAAAAAAGCAATTTGATAGTATCCCACACTCATGGATAAAAATGCTTAAAATGTATAACATACACCCTACACTGCTTGACTACATTACAGTGACCATGAAACAGTGGCAGACCACTTTACAATTAAGCCATGACAAAGGACAAATTGTTATTCCAGGGATAAAAATTTAAAGGGGGATATTGCAGGGTGACTGACACCGATGCTATTCTGCCTTGCCCTTAACCCTTAGGGTGTCTACTTAACAGCTTAGGCCATGGCTATAATTTGTCTGACAGAAAAGAACAAAGTGTAAAGACTTCTCATCTTCTCTTTGTCGATGATTTAAAACTGTATAGCTCATCAGATGAGGAACTGAAAGCACAAATGCAAGTTGTCAAAACTTTTTCAGATGATATAAGAATGTCATTTGTTTTTGATGAATGTGCAAAAGCAACCTTTAAAGCAGGAAAGCTGCAGTACCAGGAAAACATCAGTTTGGGACAAGAATGGGATAAAAGGAACTTGAGCAAGAGGGAGTGTATAAATATTTGGGAATTGATGAAGGATCAACAATAAAACATGAACAAATGTGAATAAAACTTAGTAAAGAAAACTTTAGAAGACTTAAATGAATCCTGAAAACAGCGTTGTCATCTAGAAACAAAATTCAAGCTATAAACCAATTTGCTCTTCCTATCCTAACATACAGTTTTGGAGTGACTGACTAGTCCCAAAATGTGTTGGACAGATTAGATAGGAAACCAAGAAGGATGCTTTATGCTCAACATCAATGCATACCAATATTATATATTCCCCATTCCGGAGGGATGGGCCTCCTTGAAACTGATTACATGTATAGATATGCAATTGTAGGACTCCACACAAATCTGCTCACCTCACAAGACCCAAATGTAGTGAATGTTTTGAAGCATGAGGCTCTTCTTCTTCCCTCCCTTCTCTATGACACCCCTATTCTAACTAATATTCAAACAACTACCCTGGCCAAACTCCAACAAACATACCACAAAATAGCAAGGTTCATCACAAACTACCCCCACAACTCTCACCACTGCCTCTCTCTGAACTCCTTACAATGGCTAGAACTCTTACAACAACTAAGTCTATCTCAGTTTCAAATAATCCACTCCATACTGTATAAACCATTAACCTGCCCAGCCCTGTCCTCCTTAGTGTCCACCGATATACCAACCCGCACACTTCGCACCTCTAACCAACAACTCCTCAACATCTACCAACCAAAAAAATCTGTTGGCAGATTACTTTATAAATCCTCCCTATCCCAGGCATGGAATAACCTTCCATTCCATTTACGCTGCATAACACATCCTTTACAATTTAAGAAAAAACTCAAACTACACTTTATGAGGACAAAATGCTGCACTTGCCATGACCCTACATAACCTCACTACACTCTGTTGTATACACTCAAGTAAAATATATTTATATTTTGCTTTTGAAATGCCTGAATTTTAATGAGAAGATATGTTTTTTTTTCTCACCTGAATCTCTTTTTTTTTTAAATTGGTCATTGCACTATCTGGCTTGTTAAACTATCATGTATTCTTTATTGTACGTAATTGGAGCTTTTCTCCTCGGGTCTCCACTGAAAATGGGCTCCTGGCCCAGACAGACCAACCCGGTTAACAAATGTCAATAAATAAATCTAAGATGACTTCCCTGCTTAGCCTAGCAGAAGCACGAATGAAAATCAAACCACAAGTAGATAAAAATCAGGCAGCAACTGAATGTGCCAAAGAAAACAAAACAAAAATATAAGGTGAAGGACCAAATGAGAAGGCAAGAAATGTGGAAAATGCATAAATATAGTTGCAAGTATAGAAAACTTCTGAAAGAACCTCATGTTGATCAGGAACAAATGTGGGAATGGTTAAGGAGAGGTTAAGTCAAACCAAGAGATGAAAGGTTAATATTGGCAGCACAAAATAGTTGGCTACGTACATGGTAGTTTACAAAGTCCATTGAACATATGGGAGAAACAGACAAATGTAGGTTTTGTGAAACAGCTGCACATCAAGTTGCTGATTGTGACATACTAATGGCAGAAGGACTGTATACTGAAAGGCATAATAATGCGGCAAGACTGTTGCACTGTGGATTGTGCAAACAGTATAGTATTGAAGCGGTTGAAAAACACTGGAAACATGAGCCACAAAGCGTCATGGAAAATGATGAAGCCTACATTACATGGGATCACCCATTACCAACAGTTCAAAAGATAGAGGCTAGAAAACCAGATATAGTGGTCCATGGAAAGAAGACAAAAGTAGCACTGATCATTGAAATTGCCACACCCAGTGACTACAGCGTCTTGTGTACAGAGAGACACAAAGTCATAAAATATCAGGATTTGTAGGCAGAAATGAAATCAGTGTGGAAGAAAGATACCCAAATAGTTCCAACAGTAGTAGGAGCAATGGACGGGTCTTATAAAAAATAATCTACAATCATATTTAGATATGTTACCAATACATGTAACTCCATACAAATTGCAGAAGGAGTCATTACTGGGCACATTACAGGTGCTGAAAAAAGTACTTCTGGCTGACATCAAAGACTGAAACAATACTAATTTCATGAACGTTAATCGTACTTTGAATTGGGAATGGGGTCCATCCCATCATGGTATTAGAAACCCAAAAGACTTGGAGAAATTAAAAAAAGGAAGATCCCATAGCTGAGTGTTTATATAGATAGAGAATTGCCACTAGCACAGAGCCTTGTGGTCACCTTGAGTGGTACCACTTAGGTAATTATCACATGAGCCAGAAATAAGGAATGTTCTATTTGCCAGATAATTCTTGAACTATTGTACTACAGAAGCCAATGTCAGATAGTTTGTTTAGGAGCAAGCTATGGTTGACTCTTACAAAAGCCATTTTAAGATCCAGGAAAATAGTGCCCATTACTTTACCATTTTCAAAGCTGTTGAAAATTTTCAGTTAAGAGTGAATACTGAAATTTGAGAAGAAGCCGTCTTGTGAATTTGACAGGATACCATATTTTTTCAACTATTCAAGTATCTTTTTTATAGACTATTTTCTGTAACATCTTGGGAACTGGACAGAGATTGGCAAATAGGCCTAAAACCAGAAGCAGATTAAGGTGCTGAGCATTGGCAAGCTGAATGATAAGGGCATGTATGAAACTAAGAGATGATGTTGACGGTTAGTGAAAGATTAAGAATGTATGAGAAAGACTTGTAGAGCACCTAATTTGCTATCTTAAGGTGTTTTGGATTAACAGTGTGTATATCTGGATTATAATACGAATTCAATTTCTCTAGCATTTCTTGTATTTCTGACTTAGTTATACAGTACAGGTAAAATGGAGAGAAGTCTAAAAGATTACGAAGAGGGTTACTTGATTGAGGAAGGTCAGAATTTCTAAACGGTTTAGCATTTGACCTTGGAGAGTGATATGTGTTTTCTTTAATGCCAGTCAAGAGTTCAGAGTTTAGTGAGCTGGTGGAGTTCCTCTATGGAAAGATTTTTCAGGTGTTAAATAGTTTTACTGCTTTTCAAAATTGCTTTGGCATTCTATACAAGAAGCCAGTAGATTATTGGTGCACTCTGTTTTAACCATGTTGATTTTTAGCCTAGTTTCTTTCTTAAGTTGTTGGTAACTTTCCAGTAATGATATGAAAGAATAGTCTTTTTTTTCATTATGGACCTTCTCCTCCCATTTTGCTTCACACTTTCTGGCTCTCCCAGTGCAGCAGTTCATCATTGGGTCTACCAGCTCCTCCTCCTCCTTCCACTCCTGGACTTTCTCTGACTCAAGCTGGAGTAAGTATGGATGTAGATCCTAAGGATGTCCTGGGGGTAATGTTAGCTTTTGCTTCTGCAGGGGGGAATTTTTGTTTAATCACCTGCCCTCATCCTCACCTCCCTCTCCCTACGTTCAACTACTCTGTCCGGTGGTTATTTCCCTCTGTGAGCACCGTCTCCTTTAGGGAGTACATAGGTGAACACCCCCCCCCCAAGATCATCTCATTCATCCCTTCTTGCCAGCATCTCAGACTCCTGAACTGCTAATTGTAATCTGATCACCAGGGCCATACTCGGCTTTATCTCTCTACGCCATGGCAATGGCTCCACTTCAGAGCTTTTATATCTGTGGTGAGCCTTGGGGAGTATCCACTTTGAACCTTTATTGTCTTCATGGGGAAGTTTTATTTTGAATGGGCAGAAGTAAATTGTAAAATGTTGATCAAATAGTTATAGGGTCACAGCACTGATTAGATAGTAACCAGTTTAGTCCTAATATTAGGTCTGGTTCCTACTGATATACACTGTTGGCAGGATATCATGCCCCATTCCAGTCAAGGTTAAGACCACAAAGCAGGATTAAACTTTTGTCTTTTGGGACTATGTCATTTAGGACTGATTCAATGACTGATTCAATCTGGGAGAATGAAGAGGGTATGTGTAATAAACAACTGAAAGCACAATTTTTGTGAAACCACTAAATGTGATTTGAGTCCTTTGACCCTTCTAATACTCTTACTGTCATGCTTGTTTCTTTCCTTTCTTATACTGTAAACAAATGTATATTAGTGTACCTTGTCATTGACTGGAATTTACTAAATGTCTTGATTAGAAAGTAGCACATCATACAAACATACCTATTACTTTGGAGAAAAATCAATTAATTGGGTCAAATGTTATCCCAAAGACAGAACTTTCCAAATATATTCAAACAACACATTATCTACGAATGGAATACTTAACACTGGCATGCCACAGGGTTCTGTTCTAGAACCCCTGCTCTTCTCAGTCTTTACAAATGACATTAAATTAGACCTCCCAGAGCACAAGCTGGTAACGTTCACTGAAGATACCCAGGAAACATTGCAAACAGGTTGCAGGCAGGTTTCTTCACACTATCCAACAACAAATCCATATTAAATAAAAAAATAATAATCTTCACTACCCTTCAAAAGTATGTGACCTGCTGTACACTACTTCTCAAACATACTAATGGAAACTGCATTCCAAATATCACTCAGCAAAAGTACTTACTCTTGAGCCTTCATTGACCTTCGCCTTTCACACAGATAACAGTTCTACAAAGGTCCTGACTCAGCTTAATCCCGGTCACCTTATCTCCCACTTACTGCCTTCTACTGCTCTCAGTGCCATTGCTAAAAATGTACTTATTCCAAAACTAGAATATGGAGTACCTCTCTCTACTATGCTTACACTCATAGCCGGCCTTAGGCATAGGCCAACTAGGCAGCTGCCTAGGGCGCCGGTCTACCAGGGGCACTTTTCCAGTAATTATTTGGTGTGGGCAGACCAAGTCGGGGGGCACCAGGTAGTGTGGAGGGGGTGCTGGGGAGCCCTTTTGCCTAGGGCGCCAGATGACTTAAGGCCACTCCCACACTCATCACTGCACACATAAATTACAAAACACTGAAAAGAGAACATTTGGATTTGTTTTGCTAGCAGATAAAATGTGTGCCCTTTTGAACAAGTTAATTGTTTACCCGTTGCAAGCAGGTCTGTTCTTCTTCACACTACTTTGATTTACAAAATATTTAACACTGACTACTGTCCTCCATTGAAAATACTTTCACTTAGGGAGATAAACTTTTTCACTCTGGTTATGCCAAAATTCAAAACTGCTACACAAGAAACAGTATTCTCCAAAACAGGATGAGCACTATGAAACAACCTCCCAAAAGTTATCAAAAATAGCGTAACCCTGCAAACCTTCAAAACTTTGTTAACAGAGCATTTATACAATGAAGTTAAGTACAACTGCTTTTTGGTACAAGATTTCATAAAATGTGCATTATTCATTTATTCCCACTTAAATTGCTTTGGTTAATACCTCTGCTAGTTTGTTAGTTAATTTTAGACTGTTGTGGTTATGTATACCTATCGTATGTAGACTGTTGTGGTTATGTATACCTATCTTATGTAGTCTGTTGTGGTTATGTATACCTATCTTATGTAGTCTCTTCTTTTCTAAGCCTAATAAGTGTTATCATTATTCATGTAGAGAATCAAATGCAGAATACTCAATGCTCTTTGGTGGTTTCAGTAGTGGGGCATCTGCTCTGGGAGCAAAGTGTTAGGAAGCACAATTGGCCATTCAAACCATCATCTTGACTTTTTAAGTGCATGCCAGCTTCTAAAATCCAGTATTGCATTTGTTGTCAAACATTATGTGGTTTAAACTGTAGCAACTACTTGCTACATTTTTTTTTAATTAAAACCTAAACATTTTATGCTCTATGCAGGGTAGAAACAGTTTGCTACAGTTCATAAGAAAAGCAAAAAGATTTGTTTGTTTCTTTTTTTTTTTAACCAAAATGTGAGGAAAGGATTGGGGGCAGGGGACAAAAATGGGACTTGATTGACTCCAGCATTTCAGAAGCCCCAGTTACCTGATCCTCGAACCTCTTTTTCTTTTTAAATTTCCCCTCATCTGTGGAGGGGCTGGGGTGGGACACAGAAGCAGGACATGGTTAGCTCTTGCAATTCAGGAGCACCAGCCACCAAATTGCAGACCTATTTTTATTTCCATTGAAGAGCTGAAGTATTTCCATTGAAGAGCTGAAGTAGGAGTGGGGGGGTCTATCTGGCTAAATTGTTAGCATTCTAGTTGCCAGTACAAGGAGTTTGCTCTTGGTTTAAGAACTAAAAGGTGCAAGTTCACGGAAGCGGCACAAGGCGCTAGTTGAGGAAGCTAAACCACTGTTTGTTTTTATATTGTAAAGCTAGGAATAACTCAGATAGTCTTATCTCAGTTTTTTCTCTTGTCAGTGTCCTATTATAATGTAAATTTGAAATGATTTGTATTTAATGTACCCAGATCACGATTCACCTGGTTAACAAATTAAAAATAAAAAACATTAAAGGTGAATGTGCTACTGTTGAGCGAATGGCATTAGTGAATAATTCACATTACAAAATAATATCACTAGTTATAATATTTTAATTTACCATGTTTTTGAAATTCCTCATTTCTGTGTTCATAACTTTGGGCAAATATTTCTTTAATGTTTCAAAAGCTATTTCTTTTATTCTCTGTTTTAAAAATCATAGTCATAAGAGCAGTCCTTACAGATTCAGTTTCTCTGTAAATCTGCCTCAATTTACATTTTATGTAAAGTTGTTTATTTATTTTATGTACTCTGTGGTCCTCTTGGCCTGAGTTCAAGATCAAAAGGGTCTGTGGACCACCCTAGTTACCTGGTTTAAAAATATATTGTATGTAGAATGAGTGGCACCCCCTTCTGCAAAGCTGGCAGTATCCTGCCACAGAAGAAGCTCCTCCTTTAGAGATGCCAGGACAATGATGTCTGTCTGCAGAATGCGTTGATTACAAATGCTTTTCAGTACATCCTAAGGTTTCCTTAGGTATAATCCTGCATGGGGAATTAGACAAATGCGTGATGAGCTGTGCCATCAGCCGAGCTTAGCTTTCAAGTCTTCAGATTTTTAAGATGCCCCATTTTGACAGTGACATACATGTTTTTTCTTTGTCCCAAATGACAGACAATTTGTCCCAGTTCTCACAGAGTATAGATATATGCTGGTCCTATGTCAATATTCCCACTGCATGTGCTCTTCAAACATATCTGCAGCCATGCTCCCCTTCTAGTCAGAGTTAGTCACTCACTGATTGACTTAATATGGTGTGGGCAAAGTCAAATGGCTCAGTACATACAGTGCCTAGGCGTATGGAAACATACCATGCTATTCCCTAATGCATGTGCTACCCCATCTGTGAATTCTACTGCTGACCATTTACTAATGTACTGCGCAACTTGTAATAAAATGAAAGATTCACTGGTCAGAACGCAGAAGTGCATGAACACAGAGGTTCATCCTGAACTTGTTTAGAAGTTACATAACTGTATTTAGAGATAAGTGAAGGAGATTACCTCTGGAGTCTAGGTCTAACAAACACATCAAATGACGCCAACATTTCCAGTAATAAACTCTCATTCTGCTACTAGAACTGACTACTAGGCGTCAATTATTATCTGTTCAAATTTGTATTAATAATTTCAAGACCATGCTACATACAAGCTACTTAAACATTCCATCCTAAAGCTTATATGGCGGCCAACACAGCTACACTGATATTTGACATCATGTCTAGTGCTGCTTGAGAGAATACTAGTTGTTCTTAGACTTCTTACTTACCTTGTCATCATTTCAGACTTTTTTTTCTAAATATCTCAACAACTAAGTAACAGACACAACTGTTTAGCCTCATATGAAAGATCACAGATGGATGAACAAACTGCTGCTGACAGTGCGTGTATTGCTTTTGCAGCTACTGTTTTGTTTAAAAATGTTACACAATTAATATCTACTGTATTTATTAAGACATAAAATCCAGTTAAAGACCTAGAATGTAATAAACACTACCACTGTAAAGACTTTTTTGTGCTGAACAGTTTGCAATTTGCATTTCTTTATTAACCCTTATGTCTATAGAGATATGGGCAATTGTTTGAAATGTTGGGCCATAACATGATTTTGACAAAAAGCTCAAGTTGCAGTCATTGGGCATTTAGAGTACAAACCTGCAGAGATCCACTCAGTTAAGCAGCATCAGATGCAACAAATGATAATCAGCAGACATATCATTCTTTCTTTACGTTATGGGAAACCTCAATTGTCATATGTGCTAGTTTAACTAAGAGGGCCTGAACACAATTCCTGCTTACACCTCCAGGAATGTTGTTTTAGAAACAAGTAATTGATCACTTAAGCCTTCAGTGCAGGGGAAGGCTGAGTGAATATGTTATTAAAACCATCATCTGATCCATTACAAAAATCTGACACAGACAAAAAGATGAATGCCCTTCTGCTCTGCCCGATACATTACATGTGTGCATTAAATAAGAGTGGACCACTTCACCTGACTCAGACATTTCAGAGTCCCTTGTTTCCCCTGGTTTATTGTTTCATTTAATGTAGTTGGCTGGCAGCTATGAGTCTTCCAAAACAGAAGCATACCCAGAGCAATCAATGAAGATAGCTTCTAGCATCTGTGCTGCTAAAAAGCAATACTGAAAAGAATGTCACTTTACAGAAAAGGTATTTATGTAACCTGGTTCAACAAATTAAAGCAGTAAAACACAAAAAGCATTCCAAAATAAAATGTTCTGCTTTGTGATATCATCTGCTTTATGTGTACTTTTATTTTTTACTTCATATCTTACAGTATTAATAAGTAGAAGGGCCAGTGTCATACAAAAATGCAATATAAAACTGCATTATTTCCAAATGAGGTTGCTGCTGGGAAAATTCTCCCATGAAGCAGTGAGATAACTACCTTAAAGAATAAGGGAGACAGACTGAAGCCCACTGCATGCGGGACAGAGAGAGTGAGGGGGCCTTTTCCTCCCAATGAAATGCTTAGTTCTGTTTCATATTTAAAGTGGAATTCAGGGTAATAGATTTTTTGGTCAATGGCGGTGTGAATCTTGGCTCCAGTTATTGTCACTCTTGGAAGTGACACTCCTACCCCATGTGTAAAAATGGTTGTGGATGGATGAATGGAATGGAACCATCAGGTTAACGGACCCTAAATAAACATGCTAAATAGACTGAACAATTAAAACAATACTTTGGCAACTTTCAGGGGACTACTGCAACAAAACTAGTAAAACAGACAATAGGTTATAATAAGGCAGGCTTACTTCACTTATTTTCTAAGATACTGTTGCAGTGGCTTGGACTTCTGTGTTATGCCCTCCATAAAAACAAGTGAATGTTTTAAGACACTACTCATCTGATGACACAGTGATATTCACAGACCATGGATTAAGACACAGAGCATTGTCTGTTATATTGACCAGTGCTAATACAGCTAAAACCTAACAGCAGCACCTTAAAGCCCTTTCCCTCTACTCAGTCTCATATAGATTGCTGGCGGGTGATCTATGCCTGGTTTGCAAGGCATCCACAAGCTCAACACTTATGAATCTCCTGCATATTCATAAGTCAAACAGTACCAGAAATACAAGATCTAAGAACCTTAGTTTTGTCTGTGACTTAAACAGAACATGCTGGAAAGACAGATATGTGTCCCAGAGACTGCCACTGCTATGGAACAGGTTCCCCATCCATGTGAAGTTGAGTTTGTCTATTACCCAGTTTAAGCACAACATAGACCAGTGGATAGGGAACAGGAAATTTACACTGGGCCTGGCATCCATGCATGGACAGAGGTAGCTTATAAATGCCTGGCCATCAATTTCCTATCTGGATACAGGACATCATTATTCTTTTGGGAAAACTTGGCTAGGCTTAGAAACCCCCCCAGGTCATTAGCCTAGTAATAATCTATAAAACATAAGGAATTATATAAGAAAATTTAGAATTGTATCTTTCTGGATTCTTTTTTGGCTGACCCTGGGAATCTGGAGTTTAGTACACAATCCTACCACAATGAAGGCAAAATAACAGATCCACTCTGTCAATTCTCCTGTACTGCAGTGTTACTTTACTGGTATATGTTGGGGGAGGGGGTTATTCTCCATATCATTTGGAAATGGTAGAGTCCATAACATGATGAATAAGCAAATGTTATTCTAATTGGGTTCCTTGAGGTTTTCCGCATATTTCCCTGATCTTCTTTCTTTCGAATCAAAAAGCAGTTTTAATACACCATCATCAAAGAACAGATAAATACTCACTCATTCCTGCCTTACACATTATAACATGATACTTTTATTAACAAGTTACTTAAATGGATACTATGCCCATATCTTACCAAGAATAGAACTTCTGAACATGGTATTCCAGACATTTCCAGCATGGTCATTCTCAGAAGATATGTTCCAAAGAATATGTCCACTTGAGTCTATGTCAGCTCCAGGAGACAATATAGCAAAAACTACTAGAAAGTCAGACAATATAGCAAAAACTACTAGAAAGTCAGACAATATAGCAAAAACTACTAGAAAGCTGCTCTTTGGCTGATTCTCAGAAGATAGTTTTTAAAAAAAGTTTAAAATCTGACACTTTTAATAATGATTATATAGTTTTCGTTACACAAATACTAAATTAACTTATAAAAACCACAATAAAAGGAGTCAATTCTATAAGTGTTCCAGACTAATACAGATCAAATTTAGAGCAAACACTGCTGATAAATGTATATAAAGACAGCTTAAGCTTCAAAAATATGTTACATTATATATCCCAGAAGTCTAATATAAGTGAACTGATAACACAAAGATAAATTAGATTCATTATCAGAAATACCCCTGAGGAAGCTTCTAGAGAATGCTGCAGTGTTAAAAACCCATATGTCAGGTAAAAAAACAAATATTACATCTAAAGAGGCCACTTATGTTTAAGCTTAGGAGCAAGCCTGTCCCCATAAAATACCTTCGCAGACCAATACATCTGTTTTATAATATCAGCGAGGGAGTTAGCAGAGACCCTGCTGGTAGTATTCCACAGCTGTGTCATTACCTGTTTTCTTTTAGAATAACAGCCAGCAATTCCAATTTATGGTAATTCAGACCAGAAACATCCACAAATCCAATTGGTCACAAAGCTGTGGATAAATACCACCTTGCTAGGCCACAGTATATTTAATATATTCTAAACTTCTTGTTTAAATTGTCATAATATCTCTCATTCACAGAAAACATGCATCCAATCACCCTTTAAAGAAATAAACATGCATCTAATCACCCTTTAAAGAAATAAACATCTTCAACAAAAAGAAAAAGTTGAGTATATATATTACTACAAAGTTCAGGATTCAACCTCTTGGTTTGATCCAGAGTAGTAACCAACTTTTGACAGTGAAGAAACTGTGGAAAGGGGGTTAACTGATACTGTATCGTAAACTGAGTATAAAAGATACCAGAAGCAGTAAACTGGAAGCCCAGCTGGTTATCTCAGACCTGGAACTAAATTAGTCCATCAACAAAGAGTACTATATTGAACTCTGTGGCTCAAAGCTCCTTTAATCAACAGAAATTGCACAACCATCCTCCAGGTCCGCCCAGCACAAGGTCCATCAGGTTGTATCAATTACCGAATGTACAGAGGATAGGATAGCTTCATGATTAATTTCAGGAGTCTCTAACATGACTTTTAAAAGATCCTCTATAGCAAAAGCCTTTACTAAAAGCTTTACAGATGACCAAAGAGAATTCATTATCAGGGATTAATACCATCCAGTCTGTAATGTCAAAGTTCTAAATCCTGAACCATAAGGCCACCACATCTGTCAAAGGGAAGTATTAACTCTTCCCAGCAACACCTATCCAAAGCAAAGCAATATATGGAAGAAATGAAGAGGAGAAGGTTATGAAGGCAAAACTTGTGCTGGATATAACATCTAAGGAAGTAAGAACATTTGCAAAGCTAATACTTGGCTTCATATCCAAAAACAGCACCTTCCATTTCTTTAAAAAAATTAAGACAGGTTTTATACAACCTAGCATATGTTAGTTCAACCATCATTTACAAAGATGATACCAACTGTACACCTAAATAATGAAAATGGTCACCATCTTGAAGACAAGAAACCCTGAGCAGAGTTGCTGGCAAAGGAGAAAATTAAATTAAAGAGCTTGTATGTTAGAGTGGATGACTGTATACTCAGAAAAGGAAACAAACATGGTTGGGGGGGGGGGGGATTGAGTGCTCTAAATATGCTTTGGAACCTGATAATTAAGATATTGTCTGTAAATAAAAGATCTTCAACTCTTTATTAAAATAATGATAGCTATATCTACCAAAAGTACTAACAGCACAACTCAGGTCTCTAAATATAATACACAAAAGGGATTAAAAAGAGGCATCCCTGTCTGATCTCTCTCAATATCAACTGCTGGGATAGTCAAGCAGATATTTTAATCCTGGCCACTGTTCAGTAATATAAATGCAGCAACTCTGAATAGAAAGCCACTACTAGAACAGTGTCAAACAGAAACATCCTCTCTGCTTTGCCAAAATCTTTTAAACATTTAGATCAAGTAATCATTAACGGGGTCTTAGAAATGTTTATATGTTGTGCATGTATTCATGAGTCTGTTGGTCCCTAATTTAAAATCACTGATCATAATGCACAAATGACAGAATTAAAGGTCAAACTACCTGGCCACAATTGACATAAATAATCAGTAGTTAAGACTGAAATCATTATTTCCACACTGCTTAAAATATTGTGAATATTGTTTTACTATCCCTTTTCTATGTGTAGCTTTGCTATGCATTGTTTCTTGCCGTGACTTTTCTATACATATTTACTTTTGCTATGCATTTTATTATATTACATATTTTCACTTTTTTTGCAATGGTCAGTTGACTACTCCATTTACACTGTGACTAAATTTCACAAAAAAAAAAAAAAAAATAGGAGGCGGGATATTCAAGATCTTTACTTTATTTAAGAACTAGTGATATATTTGTATCTTCCAACCAAAAGGAGCCAGAGTATTCATTACTTAGAGTATTTGGGATAACAAATACTGGCCAATCTATACAACTCCGCTATAATTCCCATCAGGAGCAGGTAATTTACCTACTGATGCTTCCACTAAGACTGATGCAGCTCATTAAAACTTATCAATTTCATAAGGACTGCTGCTTGGTTTATGTTAAAGGAGGGAACCTGGCAGGCTTAAATATTGCAGCCAATTTTCTGCATGCGTTACCTGGTTGAACAGTGTACAATAATAAGGAAAAATCATTTGTGGGTATCTCTAGGGTCTGTAAGCAAGTGATTAGCTGTTGCCTGCTCCAGACAAATCTTTAGGTCATGGTCAAGGAAGGCTGAAAGGCTGCACTTTTAAAAGCCATTTTAGTTGTAATGCCCTCACATCTGAAATCAGCTTTTTACAGAATAAGTTCTTGAACACCAACTGCAACATTTTTTGTACCCTACAAAAAACAAAATTAATGGAGGTAACAGAGCACAGCTTCTACAATCCAAGGTTCTTTATTTCCAGTAACAGATAGGTGAGCGCTTTCACAGCCAAAGCTGCTTTGTCAGACTGCTGCTTATTTTTTGTACCCTGCTGAAACTTATCCTCTTGCTAACAATGGAGAGAAGAAAGCTAGTCTTAGCAAATGTTTTTGTCTGTATGTTATTTAAGTTTACCTCTAAGAGAGAAGTCTTAAAGGTATCCCATATCTCTGAACAACAGATCCCAAATGGTCAAACCTGACCACTTCTTAACTAATGATTTTGACAACAGTATGTGCTAAAACCTCCAATATTTGTCAAACGTGGATATCCTCTCCTTCTATAAAACTATTATAACACTATGTGTTAAACCTCCAAATGTATCAAACACAGGTATTATTTGTGCTGCATAGTCTAATACAGCAACCATTAGGACCTGAATGGATCACACCATACGAAAGGGCTCTCTAGTAATATAAACTTTATCGGTTCTAGAAAAGGAATGAAAAGTCAGGGAACAGCAAGCATATACACACTGGAACGTAAACACAGTACCTTAAAGACCAAATTAAACCCAGATACAATATGTAGCAACCTACTTGCTAAGTCTTGGGTTTTGTACTTTTTTATGATCCTCACTGAACTTCAGATAAAACTTCAACAATATTACAGTTTTCCATTAAGAGTGTAAGGTCCTCCAACACAGCAAACAGTTTTACCATGAGTCATCTCAGATTAGTGAAAAACATCTGAAAGCAGATAAACCCTTGTCAAAGATAGGAGAGGAGACACAAAATAGGTTTTAATCAAAACAAACGAACCACAGTTATCTTTCTCAACTGCTGTAACCCTTAGAGGAAACTCATGTGACAACAAAATGGCCACTTTGCAATGCTTACCACCTATATAAATAAATAAAAATGAACTTCATTAAAGCCTAATGCTTTGGGTCATTCATATGGGTTTTCTGCAGTTAAGAGCCTGACAATCTTAAAATTAATATAAGAAAGCACCTAAGATACCTTAACTGGGTTATTCAATCCATCAGTGTTTCATGAAATTAAATACATGGTATAAGGGATCAAAACAGAAAAGTATTAGTTGAGACGCTCATAAATTCATAAGTTTGAAATAGTGTTCTAGCCTGCTGGCCATTAAGGAATACAGATTCCCAAATTTCGGAATCAGAAACTTGCCTCAGTGTGGTCTTCTCTGACTGTCCCCACAGAGGCACCGGGAAAGAATATCACCCAGAAATATGCATTAATTGAATTACTATCTGATGAACAACAACGTGTTTTTTTTTATATCTGGTTTCAATAAACAGTTAAACCTTCTTTTATGGTGAGTTAGGCTTTCCACACCTGCTGCTTTTGGACTTTATTCTTGGTTCGTTTGGACTGTTTTTGGATTTTTATTAGGTCTTGAACACTAAACTATTAAAAAAACAGATGTGAACAACCACACCCTTGTTTCAATTCTTGTATCAAAACATTTAAATAGAAACAATAAGGGCATAACTTCGTCCCACGCAGTTCTCCATAAATGATAAACCTCTTTCCAAGGAGCAAGCCATGTGATCCTATAAAGAAAGCAATTGTAGAGGTACTGGGCCATAGCTTAACAGACAGTAGATGACTAGCTATAAAAAACGAGGGAAAAAGGAAACCTTCTATTTTATTATGGAACATCTCATTAAGAGGTGGCTAGTCAATTTCTCATTGAATGTTCTGTTTGTCAACTACCTAAACTGTACAATCACAAATGGATGGGAACAGTACTATGTACAGTTACTCTTTCCCAATGACTTTTGATATCAAAGTTGGTATACAAAAGCAGTAAGAGGTGTGGAAGCTGCTGACCTCCACATTGGGATGCAAAAGGAGAACTTGACCCCTACAGAAATGCTTTTTTTAATAATTTTCTAGGTTTCAGTAACTTTAGTAACCCTGGGCATTACTGAAACCTGAGCAGTAGCTTGACATGTTTTCTTAGGTTCATAGGTTCATACTAGGCTATCTGCCCTGGGGCAATTCTAAGCCTAGCCCAATTCTGTATGGCTTACACCACCCCTTGATTTGAGTATACTGTGCCCTTTTTAAGGTTTAGTTTACTGTGCCTCTGTCTAATAGTGACACGGGAGTAATCCCTGGGATAAACCTACGATCCCCCATCCACTTATTGAGATTCTTCTTGAAGAGATTCAGTGAGGTGCTCTGCCTCACATGAACTGGAATTCTATTCCAGAGTGAAGGGAGCCTCTGGGTTATGAACCTGTCCCTCCAGCAAGTTCTATTTATTTCTGTGCTGAGGTTCAAGTCCCTCGAGCATGTGGCTCTAAGGGATTTAGATTTACTGAGGTGGAGCATGTCCATTAATTCTGGATTTGACATAGCTTTGTATGTCAGGCATAGACCTCAAAGTAGGCGGTATGCAACTAGTAGAGCTGGAGTTTTTAACCAAGCAACATATGGCATCTGTTTGAGACCCTTGATCCTCTTGGTGAGATACTTTTGGGGTCTTTCTAATTGCTGCAGGTGTCGGGTAAGGTACATCCCAAAAGGGGCATTGTATTCTATGATGGGCCTGATGAGGGATGAATAAAGGGCACGATTACCTCTCTTGATCTAGATGTGAAACCCTTTGTGATGAGGTGGGCTATGTAGAAGGTCTTTCTAACCACTTTGGCAATGTGGTTTTCAAAGGAGAGATTGCTATCAACTTGGGTCCCCAGGTCCCTAATAACTTTCTCTGTACTTAATGGGTTTCCGCCTATGTGGTAATTTGTGGGCACATTGTTTTGCCAAAGGGTATGACTATACATTTTTGGCATTTAGCTTTAAACCATGGCGCTGGCACCAGTTATCTGTCTCTGTGAGACCTTTTGAAGGATGTTTGTGTGAGTTGATTATGGCGCCCAGTTTGCAGTCGTCTGTGAACTTGGTGGGCCTGTACCTCGGAAAAGTATATACCGAACAAGAGTGGTCCCAGGACAGAACCCTGTGGGATGCCACTTGTGACCGGTTTCGAGTCTGACATGGCTCCAGCAACTCTCACTCTGTGGGTTCTGTCTTTGAGCCAGTTTGCGACCAATCTTGTGACATAGGGGTTTATATTTAAGCTGGATAGCTTATCTATGATGCCCGAGTGGGGTATTGTGTCAAATGCCTTTGCAAGGTCCAGATAGGCTGTGTGGACTACCTTCCCTTCATCTATGGCTTTGGTGACTGTTTCAAAGAAGTCAACCAGATTCAAAAGGCAGGATCTGCCCTTGACAAAGCCGAACTGGATAAGATCTAGTGTCTGTAGGTCCCCAATGTCTTTGTTTATGAGCTCCATGATGATCCTCTCCATAGCCTTGCAGACTAAGCTAGTCAGGCTTATGGGGTGATAGTTTCCAGGGTCCGTAGAGGCTCCACCTTTGTGGAGTGGGACCACAGTTGCAGTACGCCATTCTCTGGGCACATATCCTGTAGTGAGGCTGAGATTGTATAGCTGTTTTATTTGAGGGATTAGTTCCTCTTGTAGTTCATGTAGGACGCAACCTGGGATGCCATCTGGTCCCATGGAAGCAGTGTTTTTTGCTTTGGAGAGGGCAGCCTTCACCTGAGCATCTGAGATGCTTGGGAGGCAGCCCTCTGCCGGGATAGATACTTGCTCTTTTGGGGGGTGGAGAAGTTTGCACTGAACCTGTCTGCCAGGATATTGGTGATGTCTGTGGGTTCAGTGTATTTTTTGTCCTTTAGAATCAACTCAGAACAAGTCTGGGAGTTGCATCCCAGGTTTCTAACATAACTGAACAAAGCCTTATGATTGTCTTTAGTGTACTGTGCAATTTTTCTCCCGAAGCTGTCCTTGGAGGATTGTATGAGGGATCATAATTTTTTGCTAGTACTGATCAGAGATGCCTTCCCTATTAGGGATTTTGCTCTATCATGTAGTAGCTTCCTCCTTCTGTTGTACAGTTTATTTATGGCAGGGGTCCACCAGACTGGATGCCTGCCTTTGGATGATTGGGTCTTGGTTTTGTTTGGGATAGCATGATCCATGAATTCCTGGAGATGTCCGTAGAATGCATTTATATAGGATTCTGCAGTTTGGGCTGTAGTTTCCACTGGCCCTGGGGCCTTGAAGGATTCCACTTCGGTTTTGAGAAGTGAGAAGTTCACTTTAGAGAAGTTTTTCACTGTGGTTTTCTGGGCTGGGGGTGGGGTCGGGATGTGGACATCCAGTGAAATTAATTTATGGTCTGATCTTACCAATGAGGGATATACTTCTGGTGTGGAGCATAGAGTCCCCATGTTGGTAATGATCAGGTCTAGTATGTTGTCCCCTCTTGTGGGAGTGGTGACTAGTTGTTCCATAGCATTTGAGTTTATAATTTCCAGGAATCTTTGGGATAAGGTGCTGGGGCTTGAGTAGTGCTCCCACTCGATGTTTGGGTAGTTGAAGTCACCCAATATAATGGTGTTTGGAGAGATCTTCATGTTCTCCAATGTTTTCAGGAAAGCCGAATGGGATTCCTGACTTTGAGAGGGTGGTCTGTAGAATGCTATAAACTGAAAAGCAGTCTTGCCCACTGTTAGTTGCAGATGGATGGTCTCCAATACTTCGTGCAATGCCACTAACCTGGAGGTGTGGATATCCTTGATAAATATGGAAACTCCCCCTCCTTTTGGGTTTGGTCCGGGTTTTGGGGCCGAAAAGCATAATACGAGGTATAGCCTGGTAGTGCTGGGGTGCTCTCTGGAGCCTTGAACCAGGTTTCTGTCACTGCACAGATATCGATGTTCTCCATACTGAGGAGAGCTTCGAGTGAGTGCATCTTGAGGTTAAGACTTCTGGCGTTTAGCAGCATTACCCTTAGTTTCTTGTTCCGTGTGCTGTCTATGGGGGTGGGTTTGACTTTTGAGCCTTGCCTAAAAAAGGCACTATGGGGGTGGCAAGAGCCTTTGCCAATATCTGAAAGCCCAGTGGTGACAGGTGCAAGTCGTCCCTAGCGAAGCAACGTGGCTTGTCGAGCATGTCATCCCAGGCTGACAGACACTGGATCCCCTTTGAATGACACCAAAATTTTAGCCAATTGTTAAAATCGATCATTTTGTCTTTGTACTGTGGCATCATTCTAGGTGAGGGTAAGATGCTGCTCAAGGTCAGGGTCATACCAGCCTGGGCTACAGGATCAGAGAGCTCCTCTATGTCTCTTTTCATGTAGTCCAGGGATGTACATCTCAGGTCATTCACACCAGCATGTACAATGACTGAGTCATATTTGTATTTGCTTTGGAGTGACCTGAGTGCTTGCGTTATGTGTCGGATCCTAGCACCCGACAGGCAGCTCACCGTGACCTTCTCTTTATTCAGCCTGGTGAGCAGGACGTCAGTGTGTCTGACAATAGAGTCACCTATAACAAGAGTATCAGGTGTGTTATTCAGCCTTAAGGGCTGTGGCTGCTTGGCACACTGACTTTGTGGGTTATGTGTTGTGTGTGTTTTGTTTTGAGGTAGCGTTTGCTTGGATGTCTGCTTTGGAAGTCTCTGTTGCTTAGGTAGATTTTTATTTAGAGCCTCCGAGTATGTTTTGTGTATTTATGTGTTTGGTTCGCTGATGTGGTGGGACTATGTGATAATGGAATTGTGTTGTGTGAGGTTACCTTCTCCTCCTGACTGGTTACACCAGTTTTGAGATGAGAGAGCTCAGCCTCCAGTTTGGCTAAATAGTTGCATCTCTCACATATATTTGAACCTGTTTGGAGGAGGAGAGGGTTGTCCGTGTACATGAGACAGTTGTAACATTGCCTCAAAATTCCCAGATTCACCAGCTGGACTGGAGAGGAAACCATTGACTGACCTTTGGACATGCTAGAGTAACAGGGAAACTGAATTTAAGACGGACCAATAGAGGACAGGGTAATCGAGAGAGTATAAGAGTAAGTAGTGCTTATGGTTTAATAGTGCTAACTTGTAGGATTACTTAATTGGACCAGTGAAGGGCCTTAGAATGAGAATATGGTGTTTAAATTGAGAGATAGAGCAGTTCTAAGGGAAAAAGTGAAGAGCAGACTTTGTGGAGCCAGGAATAGTTTAAACCCAATTAGGCGGCGCAGCCCGTTGTTGCGCTATGCTCAAAAATGCGCAAAATCGTGCAAAAGAGGGATTTAAGAGAGGAAGATGAAGGAGTTTTGGAATTGACCCAAAATGGCCAATAAAACTACAGTTTCAAGTCAGTAACCACTCCCACAGGGGCAGGCAGGCTGCTCAATGTTTTTCACTGCCACTGATCAACAGAGAGACTTTCCTTTAGCCCAAGCAAAAAATGGCCTCAAAGAAACTTACAAGCAGTTCAAGAACAGCAAGCCTGTAACTGAACTTTTTGTTTTTTTAGAGATAGCAGAGGTTAACAAGTATCAGCAAGTTATAACAGTGCAGTAAATGACCCCACACAAGAGTGCTAGGCCAAAGACAGATAAAATGCAAGTTTTGAGAAAAAAACGATTTTAAAAATAAGTGCAAACAGGAAATTCAGTAAACAGCTCTAGGTTGTGCTCTAAATACAGTTACTAATGCAGAAATCAAATTTAACAAGCCAGAAAATGCTCAAAATAGGCGGCTATGCAGAAAAACTTAGCAAATAAACACAGGAAAAATACTAAAAGTCTGTTGAAATAATGGATGAAATGGCTAAAAAAAGAAAGTTTTCTTTCCTTATTGGCACCACTTACTCCTCAAGCTCCCCATAACCCCGCTATTTGAACCATCCTGGAAAACAAATGTAATATACATCATGGAATGACAAATGTAGAAGAACAATGCCATTCATCAAAAGTCCAGTTAACTCCAAGACATAGTCTAAATGCTGCCATAACAATATTTGAGAAAATTAAATCTGAACAACATGAATCTCAGTGGGAAAGTTCAGGAGCAGGGTCAGGGCATCCAATAAATTTGTCTGCAATGTGCATTAAATACAGTGAGAGAGGTCACAAAGAAATGCTTTAAATAACAACCTTCCCTATACTGTAACTGTTTGATTGGTAACTTTCACTGTTGTATCTACTGCTCAAAAATCAGTACAGCTGCCTCCTTTCACCATACTGTAGAAATACTGAGGAGTCTTAAGAACACTTTCCATACCCTGTTCCCCTCCTGCTGGAGCCAGTCTAATACTCTGTAGCTTTACCCAAGACACTCCCCCACCTGTCTCTCAGATGTAAGGCACAATGACCTACTATTGTTCTTCTGGCTACTGACTTTCGCATGTGTTACTTATATCTCTCTCTCATAACTTCCTGTCTATTTTACCCATCTGGGCTGCCCTTTTTCTGTCTTCTTTAGCACCGTTATATTATTTGCTTGACTGTCATGTCTCCAGCTGATACTTATCTTCCTTATTTTTTGTGTTAATACTAACCATCTTTTTCCTGTTAACTGTTAACACCGCCACTGCTACTGCTCTGTCTTGGTCTAGTAAGATATTTTATTTAGCTTTTGATGATCCTGAGTGTTATTATGCAGGACCGAGTTTGATCCTGCTTCACTTCTCACCCTGCCCCCATGGCCACCCATTCCTAGCATCACTTCCTTTATACTGCCCTTACCCCTGCCAATCCATTTTCTAACATATGATCAGGACTCCTCACTCCTCCAACCTGCAGTAACTTAAACCCCCCACAATAACAACTATTCACAGTCCTTATCACCGTTCTTAACCACAGAAACTTTACATCTGCTTCATGTGCTCTTCATACCATCACACACACACACACACACACACACACACACACACACACACACACACACACACACACACACACACACCCACATTTCATTAACAGTGCCCTAACTTATATTCTGCTGCTTACACCTCTGACTGACTTCAAATACCATTGGCACTCCTCCATTTCCTTTCACATTACTACATAATCAGAACTACCTGCTTAAAAATAAAACAGTCACTTCTCCCCTTATATCCTTTCATTAACATCACCTTTGCTTCCCTCCACTACATACTACCCCTCTCTTTTTCCTGTTGTCTATAATCATCAAAATTCCAAATATGTTTCTCCAAACATCATGCCTCTTTCCAATTCTACTAACATGCTGTCTAACAAACATTGCATGCTTTCAGCTCGATACATCTCTCCTACTGCAGTTTACTCAGCATACTATATAATCAGCAGTAGCTATACCATGATATCTCTGCCTTTTTAAACTCACACCTTGTCTATTTTAAGCCAAAATAATTCTCCTCTCGACTCAAAAAATAAAACTCTTACAAGTTCCCCTTAAAATCTACATACTACCTGTCAAAAATCCCCCACTGTGGTTGGATCCGCCCCAATCCAGGTCTCCAAAACCCACTCATTAATATAAATAGTAAAGAACTACTCCTGTAAAAAGTGCAACTTAACTAACCCTCCTTCAGTCACCACCTCACACTATACCGCTACCCAACTGGACTGTCCTACTATTAAATCACCACCTGTCTGTACTAATAAAACCAACATATAAAACCCCTCACCCAATAGTCCTCCCACTATTGTACCAAAAAACTGCATATTGTCAATATCAACATCTGTAGCATTTGTAACAAAATTACAGAACTACATGCCTGGACATCGGGTCTATATCAGAACATAGAAGTATTAAAACTTTGAATGTTCTGACATCAAACACACTTCAGTTATTCAGTGAACACTAAGAATAGCAAAGCTGCAGAACAGCGAATTCTTTCCTCGGGAAAGAATTCGGTTGGCCGTTTCTGTGGCTTCGCTATTGTTAGCGCTGTGGTGGAAAGTTACGGGTTGGGTTCACAGGTAAGTGTGCAATTGTTTGTACGTTAGAGTTAGGAGCGGGTTAATTGAGTTAGGCTTATGGCGCAGGTAAGGTGTGTGTGTGTGATAGTGACGGACCTTAGGGTTAGGGTTTGGTGAGTTAGGGTTAGGTGAGTAGTGATAGTGACTGGACCTTAGGGTTAGGGTTAGTAGATAGTAGTGTATGTTTAGTTTAGTGTAGTGTTAGATGTAGGAATTTAAGTGAATGTGTGTGGTTGCTGTTTGTTTGATGTGCTTGTGTTGTGTATGTGTTTTGGAGCAGCAAATTTTTTCCATGGGAAAAAATTTGCTGTTCTGAATGTTCGATATTTTCATGTTTAGATGTTTTGGGGCCGATGAAATAGCGTTCG
This sequence comes from Protopterus annectens, assembly GCF_019279795.1. Classification (NCBI taxonomy): domain Eukaryota; kingdom Metazoa; phylum Chordata; order Ceratodontiformes; family Protopteridae; genus Protopterus; species Protopterus annectens. Next base: position 9,965,913 of record NC_056725.1, read on the forward strand.
CTATTTTCATCTTTCGATAACGTGATATAAATGCTGGACATCACACTATACTGCTGATATTCTTGCCATCACAGAAACCTGGCTTATGCCTAGAATTAAAGATTCTGAACTACTTCCTCCAGTTTATAGTATCATCAGAGCTGATAGGCCCCACAAGAACGCAGGTGGGTACCCCTTACTTTATCCAAGTTCATAAATCTCTCTCCATACTCACACAACATCCCTAAATTCCAAAATACTGAAATACCTGTATCACTGCTAAAGCTTAACAATAAAAAAAGACTATGTATTGTTACTGCCTATACCCCATCTGGAAATAATATACCTTGACTTGCCTAAATTCTTCGATAAAGTTAATCCCTGTAAACTTGTGTAGAAATGACTCAACTTGAACTATCCCTTATTAATTAGTATGGTTCAGCAGCTATTTAACAGACATGATCCAGTCTGCAAAATGGCAGAATACTCTCTCTCCCTACCTGCAATTCTCTCGAGGCTCTATTCTTGGTCCCCTCCTCTTTAATATCTTTATCAATTACCTCTATAGCTCCACAGGTCTAGCCTGTCTCATACAATATACTGATGATTCCATGCTTATATTTGTATCTAATAACCTGCTTCAATTCCTCCATATCACACAAGAAGCTTTTTCTTCAGTTGAGAAAAGGTCCATAATTCACAGCTACTACTCAACCCTAAAAAAACAAAGTTACTGCTATTTTTATCCAAATCACATATACCTGATAAAGCAAATTTCAAAGTCTGTTCACTAAACAAAAATGAAATTGAAGTAATCTTCCCTACAAAACCTTTTGGAGTGATTACAGATGCTAACATTAAATTTGATCTGTATGATGAAAATAATAAAGATTCACCAAAAATTAGGAATGCTCTGCAGGCATAAAAACTTCCTTAGCAACACGACCAAAATCATTCTTGCCACTACTAACCTTCTCCCATCTCTCTCATCACAGGGCACACATCCTAACTAAACTTCAAACAATTGTTAAAAATACGCAGGAAGCATGCCATGATAAGGCTGCACAATTTCCCACCTACAAACAATAGCATATCCACCACTGTGCTGCTCTTAACGCATTGGATTGGCTTGAAATGCCTCATCACTAAGATTACATACAGCTGATCGCCACACACAACAGTATTCACAAAGCTGATGACTGCTCCACTTTTCTTCCTATTCTCTATTTCTACCATCCTGATAGACCACTTGGATCTAATGAACATCTCTTCAGCATATAAGAAAAGTCTTTCGGCTTTTCCCGGTCAGGGGTCGCCGCAGCGGAACTCCGGTTCGCTAATGACTGGCAGTGGACTTTTATGGTGTCGAGTTGCCAGCCTGATGCCCACCCTTCAAAGAAGACACACCCATTCACGCATGCACCAACCTGCATGTCTTTAGACTGTCACTCAACCGCGGGGAGGACATGCAGATTCCACACAGAAGGCGCTCTATAAACCCCACAAATCCTCTGACCAAAGCCTCTACTCATCCCTAACACTAAACAATGGAATTTTATCTCTTTGCAAATCAGACCTCTCCAACTTCAAACACCTATTAGAAGACAATCTAGTTAAGAGTCGATGCGGCTGCTGCTGCACTACCCCAGGCTAAACTACTCCCCTCCCCATCCTTCTCTCTGAACATAACCAATCTACTTCTTCATGGACAAATATCATTTTTCCTAGGCTACGGTATCTAGTCATTTATGTCCAAAGTGTGTACTCAATGAATTTAATGCCATCTATATGAACTACAACTTGTGAATTCTTTAACTATTAACAATGTTCTTTTTTCAACTCATCTCTGTCTAAATATTTGTACTCTGTATGTACAAGTTCACACTGTATGATCTAAAGTTGTGAATTTATTACTTAATTAATATGTTGTTCTGCATTAGTTTTGTAATAACTTTGTTATTTAACTGTAATCATATTATGTTAATGTAGAGTTTTTCTCTCCAGACCTTTGCTGAAAATGGGGTATTATCCCAGTCTTACTTTCACAGGAAACAAAGTGTTAATGGGTTAAGGATTATATGAAGAATGGAGGTATACAAAAAAGGCACTACAGGTGTGAATGGGTTTAGACGACATAAGGAATGGAAGTACACAAAAAAGGCACTACAGGAGTGAATGGGTTAAGGACTGCATAAAGAACAGACGTATACAAACAGGCATTACAGGTGTGAATGGGTTAAGGACTATATAAAGAAGGATGGGAGGACAGGGTATGCTTATAAACTCAAATGCAATAGCAGCAGTGAGAATGGAAAGGGCAATGGTGTATCTGCATATAAATAGAAAACAGTGTAGGATCAGAAGTTAGAACAAGTAAAAAAAAGTCATGAAGAGATGTCTTGGATGCACAAGAAATTGGTAACCAGTAAGGTATATATATATATAGATAATGTTGAATTGTAAGGAAATGATGGAAAAAAGAAAAAAAGTTAAATCTGTACAATGGAAGAGCAACAACAAACACAAAAACAAGAATATGGAGGTGATGGTCCCCAAGATAAAAAAGTGTGGAAATAAGGGAGTTAGACTGAAAGGGACCAAGAATAAAATAAGGAAAAGAAGAAGCAAAACGACAGAAAAGGAGGATGAAAGGAGGGATAAGGGGTCCCAGGAAGAAAAACAGCAGATAGTCCCACTATATGAAATGAAGGGCAAAGAAGAGGAAACAAATTTGGAAACAAAATGTGCACAAAATAGGAAGAGACAGGCAGATATGTGAAAGGCATGAGTTCAGCAGAACCAAAGAACAGTTCTGTCTTCACAAGGACTGAGCACAAGCACACACTGTAATATTGTACATATTTCAACATTCACATGTCTAGACATACAAGAGTTAGTATCCTATACTGCATCTGTAACAACTTTATTGTAGGTGTAGTTCCTGAGTTAAGCATGAAATGGGTCCATTTAGACGACCAATAATACAGAGGTATGGAAGACAGGGAGAGATAAAGTCTCATCTCTCTCACAGAGTAAGCAAGAGTGTGCAGCAGGCATAACAGGGGAGGATAATCTGTGAAGAAGGGGAGGGACTAATGACAATTATGTTGAATATGGACAGACAATGAACACATTTAAGTGGAAGAGAGCAATAAGCAATCTAATAGGAAACAGATGACCTAGGGAGCTAACACTATTTTATATATTTACATGTTAAAAATATAACATATCGTTCTTGGTGTAATATATTTCTGCACTTCAATTTTTGAATATTTTCAATTTGTTTTTTATGAAAGTGGCAAGTTGCTTTCTAGATAATTAATTCAACATTTTAAGTAATCTTCATAGGGGACTATGTTAGTATTTCTTTAAAGGTTTTTACTAATTAAATAATTTATGTTTAACCAACTAAGCAATGAGTGTATAGGGTGAGGTATTTTAAATGCATGTTTTGTTCATGTAATTTATTCTGAAGAAGCCTTGATAGGGAGATGAAAGAGCTAAATAAATTACACTTCTGTGTGTTGAACTTTTTTTGTTGGTGGCATGTGTGAGTTGCCATTGCCTTGGCTTTTTAGATTATTAGAAGAAGTGGCTCAATCCCCAAATGCCATCCTACAGGAAGGCTTTCCCCAAACAAATAACTAGTTCCAAAATAATGCAGTGACATTAAATATGAAAAAATGCATTACTGTACTCTTTCGGAAATCATCTACCCTGGGAAACTACCACATTGACAATACACCCCTAAGAGTTACCTAGATTTGTCAACTTATGTGGGCAGTGAGGTAACTTTTGATTAACACGTGTCCACTGTCGTAAGAAAGGCCTTTCATATTCTGCAGCTTATAGATAAATAAAGGTATTGTTTTTAGATTGTTCACCTTTACTCAGCCATCATTAGTCCAGTCATGGAGAATAATGCCCGCTTTGGCATGTATGTATCCAGACACATACTGTATAACAAATGGAATGCCCGCAGATATACCCTACTAAATGGATACAAGGCCTACACAATATGTCCTATGTGAACCAACTCAAAGCTCTGTCACTATACTCGGTATCCTACAGACTGCTAAGTGACCTCTGTCCATCATATAAAGTATTCTCCATCATAGTACTTCTGGCACTGCATATTAATAAGTCAAATGGCATTAGAAATACTCAGATTAGGGGATCTAAACCCCTTCTGCAACATCAATAGGATGGTTTGGAGGGACAAGTATATCCTGGAGACGATACAGCTGCTGTGGAACAGACTCCCAATGCACATAAAACAAAGTCCGTCCCTACCCATATTCAAGCCAAAGTTGGACCTATGGATGGGTAAGAGAAAACTTACCCCATGACTGCACCCTATATTATACTAGTGAACAGATGTAGCTCCTAAATGCTCTGTCCTACACATGGGTACCTAAAAATTGACCATGGGATGGGAAAAGCCAATCTAATGCTAAATGGTATACATTAATTCAAGCACAAAAAAATAAGCTGGTTAGACTTAAAAGGGTCCTCAGGGACAGCTAGCCTAGTACTTACCTATGAACCTATGAAATTAGGAAAGCTGGAATATAGCAGGCAAGGGCAAAATGTGATCCAGATTGAAATTACTAGACAGTAAGGGACAAAGCAGTACACATAAAGAAAAGTGAGTAGACTGGATCAGTTCATTAGGAAAGGCACAAAGAAATTGGTAAGTGAAGTCAAGATCAAAGAAAGTAGCATAACATCATGTCCCAGTAAACAAGGCACCATGAGTGGAGAGATAAGAGAAAGGACAGAAAAGGAATGACAGCAAAGGAATGACAGCAAATGAGTGACTGAGAAAACCAATCAGAATTAAGAATAATCAGAATGGAAATGGTGTGATACAAATAAATCAGCCATAGGAGGGAGCTGATAAAAAGTCTAAGTAATGTAAAGAACAAATGAAAGAGATGGAGATAAGACAAAAGAAAAAATATACCAGAAAAAATTAGGAGAGGAAGGGTATGGAGAACTGGGTGGAGGGAAGGGGTATGAAACAGGCACAGGTCAGGTAGCAACTGGAAAAGATTGTGGTTACCATTTCTCAAGTACATACAAATCAATGTTATTAATAAACATGGATGGAAAATACTAGCAAGATACTAGTCAGCAAACCAGAAAAGTGTTTTTGACAATCACAAAAATTGGATGAAGCAGGCATTTTATAACAGGGTAGGAGGAACGGGATGAGAAACCTCAGGGAAGTTCTGTTTGGCATTAGAAACACATTCAACTCCGCAAAATGTCCCTTAGATACATACTCTGTAAAAAAGTGAAACTTGGATACAGGTTAAGAAGATGGACAGACACATAATATAAGACAAAAATAAGGGAGTTTAGTGAATGGGAATCTTAGAAATAAGTAGGTAGAGAAGGTTACAACACATACTGCCAATTATCGGCAAGTCTTCTTTTCATAAGTATCAAAGTACTGAC